>NC_057796.1:447316119-447582886 GCF_018294505.1 Triticum aestivum
CACCACCACCTCCCAACCTAGCAGTCGCCAGATCCGGACGTCCCCGCCGGCAGGAGGCCCGCCGGACTCCACGCGCCGCACTGCCAAGCGACTGACCCGCGCCGCCGCCACCATGTAGACAAAGTATGTAGCAACTTTGTGCTGTAGTACCGCCATATTCTCCTTGGAGGTTTAATTTAACCTTTTCCTCAGCACTTGGAGATTCCTTCTGTGTCTGTTCTACCGGAATTTCCTTCCCCTTTTAGGCTTGCGCATGGTTCTAAACCAGACCCTCCTATCTCCCGTTGAATCGTCGACGCGCTTAAAATCTGCCGGCCGTAATTCTTTGGGGTGGCCATTGAATCCACAATCAATCCACTTGCATCCTTGTCACTTCCATCGACTATATTTACCGACCTTGTCATGCTTTAATTTAGCTTTTCCCATGCTCGACATAACCAAGATGGTACGCGTGGACTTGAAGTTGCTCAACTTGTTGAGACACAAAATACCTAAGACGGTATGCTTTTATGTTATTAGCACTAAGATGGATATATTTTTCATTTCGTGAAAAAACACGTATATACATGAAGGCATAACACACATGTGTGTAAATTTTCAGGGCAAAATACGTTTGAAATGAGGATTGTGCAAAAAAAGACAAATCTAGGATTTCTTAACACATGATATTGTTCATCCTCTTGGGCCATGAATTTGTTTTTTTTCGTATAGGTCGTATTTCAAAGTTTTTCATCCTGAAATTTTACACACATACACATAACATCCTTGTTTAACAAAAAAAATCCAAAAACTTTGAATTTTGATTTCTTTTTTGAAAAAAGCCTCCATGGTGGCCGAGAGCCAAACGTCCGTTCTCTTTTATCTCTGCTCACATAACCTTAACATGATATGAAGAAATCCAACGACGGAGCTGACAAGACTAGAATGATCAGAACGTCGAACAAGAGTTACGTTTGCCTGTCAACCCTCTTTTTTCTATAATCATTGTATACTGAATTTTTAACTACCTACATATAGTAAGAAGTCGAATTTCATGTCTATTCTCTCAATTTATGCTGATAAAATTTGGTGCCTCAGTGCGCCAACTCACCAGGAACGCCAGCCAGCATGGAAAATGTGCGCCTATGTCTGAATTGCTCTTTTCTTCTAGAGAAGGTCAATCGTACAATCGTACACGCAAGAAATAATGCTATGGTACCGAAGGTACATTGCAAGTACATGCGCGGAATTTCTACATTCAGTAATCATACACGCAAGAATCACTACATTCCCCGTAAATCAACTGAAACACTGCCTTTTCCTATAAGCAAAAAAAGGAATACAGGAACTGTTATGTGCTGAGTGATGAGAATTTTTTTTTAACGAGCATCCCTAAACCCTCCACTTTTTTTAGTTGCCTCCAAGGACACGTTGCTAGATATCCTCGAAGCCTACAAGGACACCTTGAAATAAGTTCGGTATGTACTATATTAAGGATGTGATGATTCCTTTCGTTTCAGAAGTTTCATGAAGTGTATCTCTAATGTCGACTCCCAAACCATGCGTAGCCGTTTGGACTGAGTGGTCCGGACACATTTTGCTATCCAACGTGTCACCCCATTAGTCCATGGAGCAGTTCGGACGTTCGTTTTCTCGCAAACCGGACACAGAACATGGGGCTTTGCGGGCGTCCGGACCGCTTACACGTCCGCCACACCGGTCCCACCCAAAACCCTCTTCGCGTGAAGAGGTTGCCGCATATTCATGTAAGTCAGCGCCGCTCCTACTCCATCACAATGATGTCGGTCAGAGCAAAGCTACCAGACGAGCAAACGGCATCGCTTCAATGTTGATGCGACGATCGAGAAGCATACTCCGACCACCGCGCCGCATTGAAGTTGGCTTCCCGTGCCTTCCCGTCCCTTTGCCTGGCTTGGTCGCGCCTATTTAAGTCGGGCTTCGGCGCTGTCCACACAGCACCGCGTGAGTCCTTTTTCTCTCCACTCCCACCATCTCAACTCTGGCACTGTCCAGATCATCGTCTCCACCATGTCGATGTCCTGGTTCTCCACACTGGTAGGCGGCGGCTCCGGATCTTTGTGCCGCCACAGTCAATCACCAGGCCCCTTGACCTCCACGGACACCTGCTCCTCTGACAAGGAGGAGATCTTCATCTCCTTCAGCGATGAGGAGGACCAGTTGCCGCGCCTCTTCTTGGAGGCGACAATGACACACAAGGAGTTCCAGCAATAGATCCATCTCATGATCGAGCGTTCACTGCGCTACCGTAGTTCGGCGCCGCCCTCGCCGCCTCCAACCTGCGCAAGGTGGAGCCGGCATCATCGCCGCACTACCGCGTGAAGGAGCAACAATGTTCCCTGCCTCTCCGTCGTGTCAAGGCGAAGCCGACATCGCGCTCGCAACCACGGCGTCCAAATCAGCCACGGGGTGAAGGAGCCATTTTTGCCGTTACGGCTGCATCCACTAGCCGGCGTCGCCGCCGCAGCGCAACTGGCGCGGCAAGGCCATGAAGGAGGAGATGCCAACGGCGATTGCGATGGCGCGCGGGCACATCCTCCATTACCTCAATGGCGGTGGAGGCTCCTCATCATTACGGAGCCTCGTCATGGCAGAGGACAGGGCGGCGAGGTAGGCGGCGCGGAGGGAGCGGCACAACACGGCACTCCACGGGGCGATCGCCAAACCAACGAGGTGACTGTTTGGGTCCACCTGAACCCCGACCTCACGGAGGCATGTGCCTGCGATCA
This sequence comes from Triticum aestivum, assembly GCF_018294505.1. Lineage (NCBI taxonomy): Eukaryota > Viridiplantae > Streptophyta > Magnoliopsida > Poales > Poaceae > Triticum > Triticum aestivum. The sequence goes on from NC_057796.1 coordinate 447,318,867, forward strand.
CTCGCTTACACCACAAATATGGCCGTGCGTCACCGTCACCGCGTCAACGGGGAGCTTGCCAAGATCGGACATGAGTGGTCGCTCAATATTAGCCAAGGCGACCCTCCGCAGGTCGCAGGAGGAAGCGACGTGTTTCCTGCACAAGCGCCACGAGGCGGACAGGCAGGGCTGTCGCACTCTTGTGCCCTTCCACCGCTGGAAGGACTACTCTAACGATGAAAACAACATGGACAGCAACGGTTGTGATGCTTGTAAGCCGGCCACGCGTCCGAGGTCATTGTCCGCTGCAAGCTAGTTTAGTTTATTTTTAGTTGAACGGCCGAAATATCATCCATTGTATGTAAATTATGTCCGAACTAAAGTGAATTCCATCGTCTTTACATGAAATTCATCTGATTAGTTCAATTTTGATTTGAAATGTATGTGGGCGGTGTTGGATGTCCGGCTTCCGTATCATTGACGGCGAACGCGTCCGCGGACAAATACAATATTATGTTTTGGGTGATGGCATTGGAGACACCCTTATCTCTTTGAACGGACAGGACCGCGGATAAATACAGTGTCCGTTAGCATTGGAAATGCCCTTATCTCTTTGGACGTATTATAACGTTGTATTGTATAACATTTCCCCACCACTAGAGGTCAATCTCTAGAAATATGACTTGAAGTTTCCAAAACACAAAGGAAAAGCTAACACATTGCATCATACTGTGAGCATCTCCAATAAATAATGCAGATGTATAAATAATTAACTTTTACATCGCCAAGGCCTAAAAATGTTGCTTCAACAGATAATGTAGATGTATAAATTTTTACATCATCTGCTCCAAGTGATGTAAAATACAACACATCCGCATGTAAAATATACATCACCAATCGTCGCAGATGTAAATACAGTTGTAAAATGGACAGCTCGTGCCAACCACAAACCCCCACTTCTTCTTTCCCAACCCACCGGGCGACCACCTTCTTGCCTCCCGCCGCACAGTCGTCACCATGCCGCTCGCCCACCAGACCCCGTCGCAGATGTTTTGGTAAAGCTACTCGAGTTGCCAGCAATGCATGATAAGAACAAGCTTGATGGTTGAGCCTATGATAGGTAATCCTATCCATGATGCAAATTAATTAGTTGCTTTTATTTGTGGACTGTTTGTGAACATTAGAGTTTTGCGAACATGTTAACTGATCTTGTTAACGTGCTAATTGACTTTTGCAATGCAAACTGAACTTTGCAAATTAACTGAATTTTAATTTCACAAATTAATGGTTTTGTTAAATTTGCAAATTAACATTGTTTTGCTTATCTGAATTATTTCAGTGATTCTAGACACTGTATTGTAGAGAGTGTATACAATAGACTTTCAGAGCAAATTCTTATTTTTACTGTCAAAATTCAGAGCAAATTCTAGTAATATTTGTATTGCTTGTGCTTTTAGTAATATTTGTGCACTTTGCTAACTGAATTTTCAGTTTCATTCATAACACTTTGCTCTAACTGACATCAGTACTACTGAAAAGATATTGGAGTATCATATTGATCTATCTCAATGTAAGTTACAAATCACAAATACTCCATGGAGTATCTCAGTTTGAGGAGTAGCAGCACGGGCATGGGCAGAGGAGCAGCACCAGCACGTCCAGAGTCCACCGGCGGCAGGGGAGAAGCAGCAGTGGAGAATGATACGTCTCCGTCGTATCTATAATTTTTGATTGTTCCATGCCAATATTATACAACTTCATATACTTTTTGGAACCTTTTTATACTATTTTTGGGACTAACATATTGATCCAGTGCCCAGTGTCAGTTCCTGTTTGTTGCATGTTTTATGTTTCGCAGAAACCCCATATCAAACGGAATCCAAACGGGGTAAAAACGGACGGAGAATATTTTTGGAATATTTGGAGAATATGGGAAGAAGAATCAACGCGAAACGGTGCCCGAGGTGGCCACGAGGCAGGGGGCGCGCCTGCCCCCCTCGTGGGCCACCCGTAAGGCGGTTGCTGCTCTTCTTCGGCCGCAAGAAAGCTAATTTTTAGGGAAAAATCTAGGCGAAGGTTTCAATCCAATCGGAGTTACGGATCTCCATATATATACGAAACGGTGGAAGACAGGAACACAGAAACAGAGAGAGACAGATCCAATCTCGGAGGGGCTCTCGCCCCTCCCATGCCATGGAGGCCAAGGACCAGAGGGGAAACCCTTCTCCCATCTAGGGAGGAGGTCAAGGAAGAAGAAGAAGAAGAAGGGCCCCCTCTCCCTTTCTCTTCCGGTGGCGCCGGAACGCTGCCGTGGCCACCATCATCATCACCGCGATCTTCACCAACACCTCCGCCATCTTCATCAACATCTCCATCACCTTCCCCCCTCTATCTACAGCGGTCCACTCTCCCGCAACCCGCTGTACCCTCTACTTGAACATCGTGCTTTATGCTTCATATTATTATCCAATGATGTGTTGCCATCCTATGATGTCTGGGTAGATTTTCGTTGTCCTACCGGTGGTTGATGAATTGCTATGATTGATTTAATTTGATTTTGGTTATGTTGCTGTCCTTTGGTGCCCATCATATGAGCGCGCGCTTGGATCACACCATAGGGTTAGTTGTATGTTGATAGGACTATGTATTGGTGGGCAAGAGTGACAGAAGCTTCAACCTAGCATAGAAATTGATGCATACGGGATTGAAGGGGACCAATATATCTTAATGCTATGGTTGGGTTTTACCTTAATGAACGTTAGTAGTTGCGGATTCTTGCTAATAGTTCCAATCATAAGTGCATAGAATTCCATGTCAGGGATGACATGCTAGCAGTGGCCTCTCCCACATAAAACTTGCTATCGGTCTAGTAAAGTAGTCAATTGCTTAGGGACAATTTCGCAACTCCTACCACCACTTTTCCACACTCGCTATATTTACTTTATTGTGTCTTTATCTAAACAGCCCCTACTTTTTATTTATGCGCTCTTTATATTCTTGCAAACCTATCCAAAAACACCTACCAAGTACTTCTAGTTTCGTACTTGTTTTAGGTAAAGCGAACGTCAAGCGTGCGTAGAGTTGTATCGTTGGTCGATAGAACTTGAGGGAATGTTTGTTCTACCTTTAGCTCCTCGTTGGGTTCGACACTCTTACTTATCGAAAGAGGCTACAATTGATCCCCTATACTTGTGGGTTATCAAGACCTTTTTTTGGCGCCGTTGCCGGGGAGTAATAGCGTGGGGTGAATATTCTCGTGTGTGCTTGTTTGCTTTGTCACTAAGTAATTTTTATTTGCTGTTCTTAGTTGTTTTCTATCTTTAGTTATGGGTAGGAAACGCAAAATACCAAAAAAGTTAGTTGTACCTACTGAACCAATGGTTGAAGAACCACTCAAAATCTATCACACTCATGAAGCTTATTACTTGGATCATCTTCTATCCCTATGTGCTCGTGCTGAAACCCCAACTAGAGTAGTTGAGGGCAAATCCTTAGATGAGCATGCTTGTTATGTGCGACACCGTATATCTGAAAAAGGGAAACGTTTACTGGATCAAATTCATCGTTTGCAATGCTATGCTTGGAATTTATGTGAAATATATGATGTTACTTATTGTTCTGAAAACCCTAAGAAACACCTTCCCTACCAATGTGAGTTTATCGATAATAGAATCGTGTATTATTATGCTAAGGGTATTTATAATTACTATGATGTTCAACAAATTGAAGAATTTGTTGCTTTTAAAGGTGCTTATGAAATTGCTTATTTGATTGAAACGTATGATGCTACTCTTTACAAATCTGAAAATTTTGACATACTTAAATATTGGTATGATAATTATGCTTCTAATGCCTATGGTGAACCATATATTGAGGACTACTCCGCTGTCCAAGAAGAGACTAATATTTTGTAGGAGTCTATGGAAGAAGGAATTGATGAAAATGTGAGCTCATTGGATGAAAAAGATGATGAAACTGTGAACAAAAGGAGGAAGAGCGGATTAGCTACCCGTGCCCACCTTCTAATGAGAGTAACTCTTCAACTCATACATTGTTTAATTTCCCTTCGTGTTTACCGAAGGATGATTGCTATGATGATTGCTATGATCCCTTGAATTCATTTGAAATATCCCTTTTTGATGAACTTGATGCTTGCTATGCTTGTGGCCAAGATGCCAATATGAATTATGCATATGGAGATGAACTTGCTATAGTTCCTTGTGTTAAACATGAAATTGTTGCTATTGCACCCACACATGATAGTCCTGTTATCTTTTTGAATTCTCACAACTACACTATATCGGAGAAGTTTGCACTTATTAAGGATTATATTGATGGGTTGCCTTTGACCGTTGCACATGATGATTTTGATGAATATAATATTCATATGCTTGCTGCTCCTACTTGCAATTATTATGAGAGAGGAACTATATCTCCACCTCTCTATGTTTCCAACACGATAAAATTGCAAGAAACTGTTTATACTATGCATTGGCCTTTACTTTGTGTGCATGAATTGTTCTTTTATGACATGCCGATGCATAGGAAGAGAGTTAGGCTTCGTCTTTGCTTGATATATGTTGATTTGTTCTCACTACTAAATGCCAAATCATTGCTAATTAAAATTGGCTTTGATATACCTTGGGATCCGGGTGGATTCATTACTTGAGCACGTTATGCCTAGCTTAATGGCTTTAAAGAAAGCGCTGCCAGGGAGACAACCCAGAAGTTTTAGAGAGTCATTTATTTCTGTTGTGTGCTTTTATATAGTTTAAAAACAAAAAAATAAAGAGGGGAACCCAAAACTTTTCAAAAAGAAAAGTGAAAGTGAGATAGACGAGTATTGTGAAAGTGGGGGACGTCCTTGAACTTTGTTCATGCCCATGGAAACTTTGTGAATCTTAATTACAGAAACTTTTCAACAAAAATAATTATCCCCTTGTACAATTCCATTTTATTATAAAAATAGTGTGCCAAGGTTTGCCTTTAGGATGTTTACAATGCTTGTTGGTTTGTGCGGTGCAGGACAGAAACTTTGGCTGTAGTGCGCGATTTTGAATTTTTTACTGGAACGTCAAGTGGTTCTGAAACTTTTTGCACTGTCTTTATTCACAAATTTTTTATTTTTCCTAATTTTTGCAGAATTTTTCAAGTATCAGAAGTATGGTGAATGTTCCAATTATTACAGACTGTTCTGTTTTAGACAGATTCTGTTTGTGATGCATAGTTTGCTTGTTTTGATGAAACTATCGATTTATATCAGTGGATTAAGCCATGAAAAAGTTATACTACAGTATACACAATGCAAAAACAAAATATGAATTGGTTTTCAACAGTACTTAGAGTAGTGATTTGCTTTATTATACTAACGGATCTTACCGAGTTTTCTGTTGAAGTTTTGTGTGGATGAAGAGTTCGATGATCGAGAAGGTCTCGATGTGAGGAGAAGAAGGAGAGGCAAGAGCTCAAGCTTGGGGATGCCCAAGGCACCCCAAGTAAATATTCAAGGAGACTCAAGCGTCTAAGCTTGGGGATGCCCCGGAAGGCATCCCCTCTTTCTTCAACAAATATCGGTATGTTTTCGGATTTGTTTCGTTCATGCGATATGTGCAAATCTTGGAGCGTCTCTTGCATTTAGTTTTCTCTTTTCTTTTATGCACCATGCTGGTATGAGATAGACCTTGGTTTATTTATAGAATGCTCATTGCACTTCACTTATATCTTTTGAGTATGGCTTTATAGAATGCTTCATGTGCTTCACTTATATCATTTGAAGTTTGGATTGCCTCTTTCTCTTCACATAGAAAACCGCCATTTGTAGAATGCTCTTTTCTTCACTTATAATTGTTAGAGCATGGGCATATCTTTTGTAGAAAGAATTAAACTCTCTTGCTTCACTTATATCTATTTAGAGAGATGACAGGAACTGGTCATTCACATGGTTAGTCATAAAATCCTACATAAAACTTGTAGATCATTGAATATGATATGTTTGATTCCTTGCAATAGTTTTGTGATATAAAGATGGTGATATTAGAGTCATGCTAGTGGGTAGTTGTGTATTAGTAGAAATACTTATGTTGAGGTTTGTGATTCCCGTAGCATGCACGTATGGTGCACCGTTATGTAACGAAGTCGGAGCATGAGGTATTTATTGATTGTCTTCCTTATGAGGGGCGGTCGGGGACGAGCGATGGTCTTTTCCTACCAATCTATCCCCCTAGGAGCATGCGCGTAGTACTTTGTTTTGATAGCTAATAGACTTTTGCAATAAGTATGTGAGTTCTTTATGACTAATGTTGAGTCCATGGATTATACGCACTCTCACCCTTCCATCATTGCTAGCCTCTTCAGTACCGTGCATTGCCCTTTCTCACCTCGAGAGTTGGTGCAAACTTCGCCGGTGCATCCAAACCCCGTGATATGATACGCTCTATCACACATAAGCCTCATTATATGTTCCTCAAAACAGCCACCATACCTACCTATCATGGCATTTCCATAGCCATTCCGAGATATATGGCCATGCAACTTCCATCATCATCATATACATGACTTGAGAATTTATTGTCATATTGCTTTGCATGATCGTAAGATAGCTAGCATGATGTTTTCATGGCTTGTCCGTTTTTTGATGTCATTGCTACGCTAGATCATTGCACATCCCGGTACACCGCCGGAGGCATTCATATAGAGTCATATCTTTGTTCTAGTTATCGAGTTGTAATATTGAGTTGTAAGTAAATAAAAGTGTGATGATCATCATTATTAGAACATTGTCCCATGTGAGGTTATCAAAATAAAAGAGGCCAAAGAAGCCCAAATAAAAAAAGAGGCCAAAGAAGCGCACAAAAAAATAAAAAAAGAGAAAAAAGAGAAAAAATGAGAGAAAAAGAGAGAAGGGGCAATGTTACTATACTTTTACCACACTTGTGCTTCAGAGTAGCACCATGTTCTTCATATAGAGAGTCTCTTGAGTTATCACTTTCATATACTAGTGGGAATTTTCATTTTAGAACTTGGCTTGTATATTCCAATGATGGGCTTCCTCAAATGCCCGAGGTCTTCATGAGCAAGCAAGTTGGATGCACACCCACTTAGTTTCAGTTTGAGCTTTCATACACTTATAGCTCTAGTGCATCCGTTGCATGGCAATCCCTACTCCTCACATTGACATCAATTAATGAGCATCTCCATAGCCCGTTGATTAGCCGCGTCGATGTGAGATTTTCTCCTTTTTGTCTTCTCCACACAACCTCCACCATCATATTCTATTCCACCTATAGTGCTATGTCCATGGTTCATGCTCATGTATTGCGTGAAAGTTGAAAAAGTTTGAGAACATCAAAAGTATGAAACAATTGCTGGCTTGTCATCGGGGTTGTGCATGATTTGAATATTTTGTGTGGTGAAGATGGAGCATAGCCAGACCATATGATTTTGTAGGGATAACTTTCTTTGGTCATGTTATTTTGAAAATACATGATTGCTTTATTAGTAGGCTTGAAGTATTATTGTTTTTATGTCAAATGATAGACTATTGCCTTGAATCACTCGTGTCTTAATATTCATGCCATGCTTAGATTACATGATCAAGATTATGCTAGGTAGCATTCCACATCAAAAATTATCTTTTTTATCATTTACCTACTCGAGGACGAGCAGGAATTAAGCTTGGGGATGCTGATACGTCTCCGTCGTATCAATATTTTTTGATTGTTCCATGCCAATATTATACAACTTTCATATACTTTTTGGCAACTTTTTATACTATTTTTGGGACATATTGATCCAGTGCCCAGTGCCAGTTCCTGTTTGTTGCATGTTTTATGTTTCGCAGAAACCCCATATCAAACAAAATCCAAACGGGATAAAAACGGATGGAGAATATTTTGGAATATTTGGAGAATATGGGAAGAAGAATCAACGCGAGACGGTGCCCGAGGTGGCCACGAGGCAGGGGGGCGCGCCTGCCCCCCCCCTGGGCGCGCCTGCCCCCCTCATGGGCCACCCGTAAGGCGGTTGCTGCTCTTCTTCGGCCGCAAGAAAGCTAATTTTCGGAGAAAAATCTGGGCGAAGGTTTCAATCCAATCGGAGTTACGGATCTCCATATATATATGAAACGGTGAAAAGGCAGAAGACAGGAACACAGAAACAGAGAGAGACAGAGAGACAGATCCAATCTCGGAGGGGCTCTCGCCCCTCCCATGCCATGGAGGCCAAGGACTAGAGGGGAAACCCTTCTCCCATCTAGGGAGGAGGTCAAGGAAGAAGAAGAAGAAGGGGGCCCCTCTCCCCTTCTCTTCCGGTGGCGCCGGAACGCTGCCGTGGCCACCATCATCATCACCGCGATCTTCACCAACACCTCCGCCATCTTCACCAACATCTCCATCACCTTCCCCCCTCTATCTACAGCGGTCCACTCTCCCACAACCCGTTGTACCCTCTATTTGAACATGGTGCTTTATGCTTCATATTATTATCCAATGATGTGTTGCCATCCTATGATGTCTGGGTAGATTTTTGTTGTCCTATCGGTGGTTGATGAATTGCTATGATTGATTTAATTTCCTTGTGGTTATGTTGCTGTCCTTTGGTGCCCATCATATGAGAGCCCGCGTGGATCACACCATAGGGTTAGTTGTATGTTGATAGGACTTTGTATTGGAGGGCAAGAGTGACAGAAGCTTCAACCTAGCATAGAAATTGATGCATACGGGATTGAAGGAGACCAATATATCTTAATGCTATGGTTGGGTTTTACCTTAATGAACGTTAGTAGTTGCGGATGCTTGCTAATAGGTCCAATCATAAGTGCATAGAACTCCAAGTCAGGGATGACATGCTAGCAGTGGCCTCTCCCACATAAAACTTGCTATCGGTCTAGTAAAGTAGTCAATTGCTTAGGGACAATTTCGCAACTCCTACCACCACTTTTCCACACTCGCTATATTTACTTTATTGCGTCTTTATCTAAACAGCCCCTACTTTTTATTTACGCGCTCTTTATATTCTTGCAAACCTATCCAAAAACACCTACAAAGTACTTCTAGTTTCATACTTGTTTTAGGTAAAGCGAACGTCAAGCGTGCGTAGAGTTGTATCGGTGGTCGTGTGCGACCGGCGAGCGCTCAAATACGGAAATATGTACAGTAGAGCTAAATAATTACAATTATACGGTGAAATTGTTTCCGGTCGCAAGTACATCCCACACAGTCAGTCCCCGCTAAACGTTTCCGTTCGTATGCACATCCCACATAGTCGCTCCAAGGAAAACGTTTCCGTTCACAGGTACATGACACACAAATTTTCCCTTTAAATAGTTTGCGTTATTGAATGTATCACACACGGTCCGTAGAAGAAACTGTGTAGCAAACGCTGTCCATCACACACAGTTTTGATGTGGTAAATGTTTGCCTAAGGTGGCCTAACGCAAACAATTTTCAAGAGAAAGTCATGTGTGATTGTTCATTGATCCAACACTGTTTATTCCTAGAAACTGTGTGCGTTGCCTGAGGTCATCGCCCATGGTATTTTTTCAACAACCGTTTGCAATAGCAAAACCCAATTAGCAGGCAAATTCGCCATTAGCAGGCTAATTATCTGATTATTCATAATCCATTTATTAATATAATTGACATTTCATATTAAGAACAATATATTTCATTTCCATATTAAGGAAGCAGAATTTCATAATTGAATTACATCAGAGTACAACATGATATAGCTTCAGCACTCAGCTACCCCATTACACAATTGCACCAGCACCAAGTTCCACATGCAACATGTAGAACCTTTCGAAATTAGCATCATAGACGGTATATAGACAGATGCATCTCATCTGGAAAACTGCTGAAGCGGAAGGCGAATATTGAGCCTTCATTCATGTTGAAGGTCTTTGCAACTTTAGGCCAGTGCCTGTGGATGATTGACCGTCTGTCCTTCGTCCTCTTCAGGAACACTTCAATATTGAACCGTGGGTGTTGTATGAAAAACCTTCCTCGCCTCCTGACCATAGAGGTGGTTTGAGAGGTAATCATAAGTGAACTGCTTTGGAAAGGCCTGAAAACAAGGATGTGTGTAAATATCTTCTCTATATTGGAAATGGGGCAAAGGAATAAAAAAGGCAAGGTATAATAGTTAGTACCATCTTGTAGTGAACTGATGTCTTCTTCATTGTGCAGACAAATATCTTGTTATTTTTTGTCGCTAATTTCTTTATCCTAACAATCTTTCTGAGTTTCTTGATTTCATTGATATTCATGGACAACTCATTTCCCCATATGCAAAAAGGGTCGAACAGTGGGTGAAAACCTCTGACAGCAGGACCTACATGTGCAAGACTAAATTGTTAAAAACCTAAATATTAGAATGGTTCCTGCAATTGCACAATAATGTGCTATTAGACAACGGACCATGCACGTGCTAACCTCGATTGTAAACCTCAGTGCTTCCCATTGTTTTCCTGCAACACATATAAGGTAGTTAGTCATCAGGTTAAGTAATGGTTCGCATGCTATCAGTAAAATATGTTGATGAAAAATAAGCACATTGCAGATTCATCAGATTAATTCAAGCCACACGGAAAACCCATTTACCCAAACCAAGCATGATTAAGAACTAGGAAATATAGCACTTGTATATGTTTCTCATGTATTAAGTGCAGCCAAATTCGATTTATTCCTCACATGCACAACAATACAAAATTCTACCCACGACAATTGGACATTGCATTGCAGAATCTCACAAAGTAGTTAACTAAACACGACAACAAATGAACCAAACATTAACTGAGCACCACATTGCACAATATAACATACTCCTAATAGAAGATCAGACAGTTAACCAAACAGTTAACTACAGCCAATTATAGCAATTGTATTTGTTTCTCATGTATTTACTACAGCCAAATTCAATTTATTCCTCACATGGTATACAATAACAGAATGCACCCACAATTTTGTAAAGATAAATTCGATTTATTTCTCACATGGAAGACAATACAAAATGTCAGCTTGAAGAATGGAACATCACATTTGCAGAATTGAACCAAACAGTTAACTGAAGACGACAACTAATTAACAAAACAGTTAATAAGTGAGCACCACACTGCATGACATATAGAACATATACACTAGAGCAATAGATTGCATGGTAAAATTAGATAGCACAATTCACTAGAATTTGTGAAGGAAAGGCAGGAGCAGCACACGCAACGGGTAAACGGAGCATGCTTAACCGGCGTAGCTAGCAAATGGCAAGGTGCTCCTTCAAGATCTGGGGGTCGGCACGAATGGCAGCCATCGCGACCTCATCCGCGCGTGCGGCCGCGATTTGCTTCTCCGCTGCCAAATGCTCCTTGAGGTCCTGGCTATACTGCGTGCACCATGGCTTAGGCCGGCGCTTATTTGGTGGAGGGGTCGGTGATTTGGCTGGAAGGTGTCGCGCTCGCGCCGGCGGTCGGGGCATGTGGGATGTGGAAGGAGGAGGAGGTTGGGGTCAGGTGTGGATTACCTGCCTAGATAGAGGAGGCCGAGCAACATGAAGGAGGGTCGCCGACGAGGAGGCGGCGCTGCAAGCAAGGAGTGAAGGTTTCAACTTGGAAAGCAAGGCGGAAAGAGGAAAAATGTGGCTTTTGGTAAGGGGGAGGGGGCGGGGAGGTAGATATTTCCACAGAAGCCGAAAATTTGGAATCGCTTCAGCGAAAAAACTGGCGCGCAAAGTGTCATCAGACACGGTCCCTTATTCAGAACTGTGTACGATATGTGGACATCACAAACGATTCAGATAGCTTAACCCGTGTGTGATGAGTTTGAACGTCAAAAGTTTTTGTTTGAATTTCCATGGTTACAGTGGTCATCCACGTCATTGCATAATTTGGGTACACAAAGGAGACTATAGCACACCACACTTCTTAATTGAGCAAGTTCAGCAATTAAACAGAGTGAGCTGACCTAAACATTACTCTAACAAATTAAAGACCAGTGCTCTTAATTAAACAAAACAAAGAGTACTACTACGGCTGGTGCTCGTCGATCTCCGTCGCCGCCTCCATGTCCAGCTTGTCGTGGTTCTAAGTCTGACAGTAGAATGGGGGGTAGGGATGTAAAGGCAAGGTCCTAGCTATGGAGAAGCTATACGCACGAGTTTTACGAGTTCAGGCCCTTCTCGGAGGAAGTAAAAGCCCTACGTCTCGGAGCTCGGAGGCGGTCGACTAGATTATATGCGTGTGTGTTACAGGCGGTGTGAACCCTTGTGCCAGTGGAGGGGGTGGCTTATATAGAGTGCGCCAGGACCCCGGCCAGCCCATGTTACAAGGAGTTCAATGTTCATAAAGCAGGAGCGTTACAGGTAATGTCTGTAGTAAAGTAATATAAATGACTATTAAGTCTAAGAGTAAATGCCCGACCGTTGCTGCGCGGAGTGGCTTTAGGTCTTCTGCACATCGAGTGGTTTAGTGGTCGAGTGACAGAAACAAAGGGGGGTCTCCGAGTGAATTACACTCGACACCTTTGTTGGGTCCCCTCTATTTACTCTTGAACCTCTTTGCTTCTAGGACAAGGACCTTAGGTAGGAGGTATAGGTCAGGCCTATTGCCCTACCCCAGGTCTATGTCCTCATCATTAGCCCCCGAATGGATTGAGGTCCGAGTGAAAAGAAGGTTGAAGTTGACTTTGCTCTAGCTCTTGCTTTCATCTGCAAATGGATGCCAGTTGTTGCAACTCCGGCTTCGTTTCAGTCGCCTTGATCGATTCAGAAATGACCGACTGGTTTTATAACGTCATCCGTCGAGTGTTATCTTTGACATGGAATCTTTGGCGTGATCGGTTGTAGAGGATCCCGGATTTTGCGGGATTCAAAATTTTGGTGGAAGCGCGCCAGGCGGAGCGCGCCGTGGTAAGCGGAGTGGATAAGCAGGGCGTTTCGATTTCTGCACCACCTTTTTCGCCATGTATCCTGTGTGCGACTGTTAAGGGATTTGACAGGATCGCCCGGACCCACGCGTCAGCCACTCGGAAGTAGGCCCTTAAAAGCGGCGAGGCCGAGGCGTCCGCACTGTGCGTGCCCATTCTCCCTCTTCTTCCTCTTGCTCCTTTACCTCGTTCGGCTTCTCCACCCTCGATGCCGCCTCTCCGCCGCCATGGGGAAGGAGAGAACAGCGGCGCTGGAACGCGCGAAGAAGGCGACGGGGGCGGCGAAAAGCAAGAAGACGAATCGGAGATCTTCATCGCGCTCGGGGCTGCCGTCGGGTTGGATCCAGGGAGATTGGATCCGATCCTCACTTCAGCAGGAAGACCTGGACGATATGGCCGAGCTAGGGCTGATCATCCACGAGTCTGCGTGGCTGCCGGAGGGGGAAATGGAGCCACAGCCACGACCGGGTGAGTGTGTTCTGCTCGCCACCCATGTCGACCGCGGCTTCTCGCTTCCTCCACACCCCTTCTTTCGAGGTTTCTTGAATTTCTTCGGGGCTCAACTCCATCATTTTACTGCCAACACCATCACATATCTTGCCGCATTCGTGTCCATGTGCGAGAATTTCCTAGGGTGTCGACCGCACTGGGGTCTTTTCAAGCACATTTTCACTATCCGCTCCCAATCAATGAAGAAAGCGAACTCGAACGACGAGAAAGCCCATGTTATCCAGATGTGTGGGGTCTGGGTATTCAGAAGAGGAAGAGGAGTTCCTTCCCTGCGATGACTCTCCCTGAGTCGGTCAGGGGCTGGCAGTCGACCTAGTTCTATTGCCAGGATATCGCGACCCCAGGCCACTCGACTGGACTTCCCCCTTTCTCTTTTGATCGTGTTCAGACTCCATCTTCGTTGAAAGTGACCGCCGCGGAGAAGGCGGAGACGGGCATGTTGGTCGAGAGGGTAGTTCGACTGATCAACCAAGGTGTCACCGGCATGGATCTGCTGGAGGTGTTTCTCAGTCGGCGCATTCAACCACTCCAAGCTCGTGACCACTCCATGTGGATGTACTCCGGGGCTGGTGATACCGCTCGGGTTCATCCGGAGGAGGTGACGGCCAAAACGGTGGCCGAGTGGCTGAGCGGCATCACCGGGAACAAGGACAACCCCAGGGGCGCCAGGAGAGTCAAACCTTTCAACGACAGCAACCAGCCAGACAAGGTTTGGCCATTACAACTGATTGAATTTGGATGTGTTTTCTGACTGTTTGTTGATCTGACTGATTTCCACTGGGCTACTTGTTTTGTAGATTTATACAGAGATGTACTCAATGCCCAATGGCGAACAAGCTCTGGAGCAGTACCATGAAGGCGAGGACAGCGCGGAGGAGAGCGGCGAGTGGGAGTCACCGGCCGACAATGATGAAGATGAGAGCGATGAGTCGGACGACGAGGTGGTAGCCGACTCACCACCTCGTTCTGAACGTCGATCCAAGCAGCGCCATGATCCCGCGAGCAGGCGCGGCAAGGTTGTGGCCTCGAGCGCTCCATCTCAAAAGTGCGCTCGGTCTTCGACTCCAGAATTGGCTGAGAAGGTCACCAAGCAGCCCAAGATCAATCCTTGAAGGCTCGGAAGACCTTGCCTAGGATCAAGATGGACGTTCCTGTTGCTTCTGGGTAAATGTTCTCTCCGTATTTTCTTGTTCTGACCGATTCTCTTGTACTGACTGAGTGGATGATGAACCTTTGCAGCCCGGCCTCGGCTGCGACTCATATGGATATCGACAAGACCCCAGACAACGAGGAAACCGACGATGCAGCTACCTCCAAAGCCAGTAAGTTTGCCTGACTCGAGTTTATTTGGACGACTGGATTGTTTGTCAGCTATCTCCTTGACTTTCTCTGTTTGTTGCGGCGCCACGGGACGTTGTTGTGCTCCCAGACGATGGAGAAGAAGTGCCGTTGAGGGGAAGGAGGAGGAGGGACAAGGAACTGAGCGGGAAAGCGCCTGAGGCCCAGGTTCCTCAGTCGACTGATATGCCTGGGACGGCCGTCGATCGATCGTCAGATCCGGCACGTACCAACGTCACTTTTGCTATCCCGCTGCCGACTGATTGCCCATCAGGATCAGCTGCTCAGACTTCTGCTGTACCAATACAACCCCACGCATCAGACCCAACGGTTGCTCCGACTGCTCTGCCATCATCGCTTTTTACTGCGTATCAAACCCCAGGCGACCCACCGTCTGCCGCCAAGGAAGCTCTTCTTCAGTTGAACCTTGTGATGGGACAGATGAAAGTGGTGCATGAGGCCAGTCAGGTGGCCTTCAACGCCGGAGTTGCTCTGCAGACTAATGTCCAGGTTAGTTGATTTCCGATTGATCATATTTCTCATCCGATCACCCACTGGGGTGTGACTGTTTTGAAGTTGCACGAGTCAATTTGAGTCGTCTTGGATTGAATTTTTGAACTAGTGGGGGCACTCTTAGTGCACCCACTGGGTGTAGTCCCCGAGACCATAGTTGACTGCGGGTAGTCGACTGTGGTCTGAGAATCTGAATTTTGTCACTCGGTCTGGACTGGCCAAGTCGAATGACACCAGAACTAGTGGGGGCACGCGAAGTGCACCCACTGGGTGTAGTCCCCGAGACTGTGGTTGACTGCGGGCAGTCGACTATGGTCTGAGAATTGTTTTTTTTTACTCTCGCACTGGGCAGACCATGTCGAGTGTTTATTCAAACCAGTGGGGGCACGCCAAGTGCACCCACTGGGTGTAGTCCCGGAGACTGCCGTTGAATGTTTGATTTGGCGGTAGTCTTAGAGTAGCTATCACTGTGATGTCTTTTTATCCTGGTCAATTGATATGGCTTAAACTGCAGAAATCTTGTGATCTTGGGGCTCAACTTTCCGCAATGAACAAGCAGCAAATCGGCCTCAACCATGATCTGGAATTGGCCCAGAAGAATCTCAAGACTGCTCGTGATGAAGTAGCTGCCATGGGAGGTAACCAATCGACAACTGTCTTTCTCACTGCCGGCCCTTCTCCTTTCCATTTTTTGAACCGAGTGACTCCACTTGAGCAGATGTATGTAGTGAAAACCGTCTGAAGAATGTTATTTCTTTAGAGAAAATGAAGCAGGCTTTGGAGAAGAAGGATCTGGATCTTGCTGCTGCGCAGAAGGAAGCGCGAGAGAAAACGGCGCTTGCTGACAAGAAGCTTGCTTCAGTCGGTAAGTTAGAAGAGGAGAACTCCAAACTGAAGGCTGCTGTCTCTGACGCCAATCGGGAGGTCGAGCGACTGAAGAAAGACAAGGACAAGCTGACTGACGAGCTTGGGAGTCTCAAGGCCAAGAAGGGCAAGTTGGAGTCTTATCTGGGCAGCTTGCTGCAAAGCTGGTCCTAAAACTTGAAAGTGCTGATGATTGACTGACTTATTACAGTCAATTGTCCAGCTTGATTATATCGTCGACTCATCGTTTACTCGACTGTGCAGAGCTTTGCCAAGACTTTGAAGCGGAAACTGGGCGGGCCGAGACGGGTCTCGATCCCATAAATTGTCCAGTCAAGGATGATGTTGCGATGAATGTGCTGCGATTGGAATCTCGCATGGACAGTGCAGTTGCTTATCTTGCTCGCCTGAAGGCAGTGATGACTCAGGTTGATGCTGAACTCTGGCCTCAGGCGGAACTGTCTCAAGATCTCGAGTCTCTGATGGCTCGACTGAATCAAATACCTGACCGAGTGCAAGAGTGGAAGAAGTCATCTGCTCGTTGTGGCGCTGATGTCGCGTTGTCCTTGGTCCGAGTGCACTGCAAAGACGTCAAACAAGACAAGCTGGCGGAGCTTAAGGTTGCTAACACAAAGAGGCACACCTTCCAATCCTTCATGGACACTTTTCTTGACGCTGCCACTCGCATTGCAGACAGCATAGATCTTGATAGTTTCTGCGACCCAGCCAGTCCTTCTCCTGACGCGTGACCGAAAAACATTATGCTCCACTTTTATTTGCCTCGGAATGCCGAGTGATTGTGTAATCGTTAAACTTCTTCGGGCTTGGTGCTCGAATACTTTTGATCCGTCATCCGGAACTTTAGGATTTATCTGAACTTGGTTTATCTCTGAATATGCTTGTGTTTGCCTTCGAGTGGATTTGGCTCTTCACTCGGAATAATCTTTGTACTTGAGATGCAGCTCTGAGGAGGAGATCCCAGTTGACCTGTACCTCCATCGTCCTTGCGGACGAGGATGGAGCGTACGTTGTACTTGTGGCGCAGCTCCAAAGGAGAAGGTTACAGTCGACCTATACCTCGTCGTCCTTGCGGATAGGGCAGGAGCACACGTTGTACTTGTGGCGCAGCTCCGAAGGAGAAGGTTGTAGTCGACCAGCACCTCGTCGTCCTTGTGGATAGGGATGGAGCGCACATTGTACTTGTGGCGCAGCTCCGAAGGAGAAGGTTGCAGTCGACCTGCACCTCATTGTCCTTGCGGATAGGGATGGACTTCGAACTTAGGCGAGTACTAGACTGCAGCTAAGCCCCCGAGTGGGAGGGTTACTCACCACTCGGTAGGGTTTTACAAACTTAGGCGAGTACTGGACTGCAGCTAAGCCCCCGAGTGGGAGGGTTGCTCACCACTCGGTAGGATTTTTCAAACTTAGGCGAGTTCTGGACTGCAGCTAAGCCCCCGAGTGGGAGGGTTGCTCACCACTCGGTAGGATTTTTCAAACTTAGGCGAGTTCTGGACTGCAGCTAAGCCCCCGAGTGGGAGGGTTGCTCACCACTCGGTAGGATTTTTCAAACTTAGGCGAGTTCTGGACTGCAGCTAAGCCCCCGAGTGGGAGGGTTGCTCACCACTCGGTAGGATTTTTCAAACTTAGGCGAGTTCTGGACTGCAGCTAAGCCCCCGAGTGGGAGGGTTGCTCACCACTCGGTAGGATTTTTCAAACTTAGGCGAGTTCTGGACTGCACCTAAGCCCCCGAGTGGGAGGGTTGCTCACCACTCGGTAGGATTTTTCAAACTTAGGCGAGTTCTGGACTGCAGCTAAGCCCCCGAGTGGGAGGGTTGCTCACCACTCGGTAGGATTTTTCAAACTTAGGCGAGTTCTGGACTGCAGCTAAGCCCCCGAGTGGGAGGGTTGCTCACCACTCGGTAGGATTTTTCAAACTTAGGCGAGTTCTGGACTGCACCTAAGCCCCCGAGTGGGAGGGTTGCTCACCACTCGGTAGGATTTTTCAAACTTAGGCGAGTTCTGGACTGCAGCTAAGCCCCCGAGTGGGAGGGTTGCTCACCACTCGGTAGGATTTTTCAAACTTAGGCGAGTTCTGGACTGCAGCTAAGCCCCCGAGTGAGAGGCTTGCTCATCACTCGGTGGGATTTTTCAAACTTAGGCGAGTACTGGACTGCAGCTAAGCCCCCGAGTGAGAGGCTTGCTCATCACTCGGTGGGATTTTTCAAACTTAGGTGAGTACTGGACTGCAGCTAAGCCCCCGAGTGAGAGGCTTGCTCATCACTCGGTGGGAGTTTTCAAACTTAGGCGAGTACTGGACTGCAGCTAAGCCCCCGAGTGAGAGGCTTGCTCATCACTCGGTGGGATTTTTCAAACTTAGGCGAGTACTGGACTGCAGCTAAGCCCCCGAGTGAGAGGCTTGCTCATCACTCGGTGGGATTTTTCAAACTTAGGCGAGTACTGGACTGCAGCTAAGCCCCCGAGTGAAAGGCTTGCTCATCACTCGGTGGGATTTTTCAAACTTAGGCGAGTACTGGACTACAGCTAAGCCCCCGAGTGAGAGGCTTGCTCATCACTCGGTGGGATTTTTCAAACTTAGGCGAGTACTGGACTGCAGCTAAGCCCCCGGGTGGGAGGGTTGCTCTCCACTTGGTAGGATTTTACAAACTTAGGCGAAACGGATTCGCGGCTAAGTCCCCGAGTGAGAGGCTTGCTCACCACTCGGTAGGATTTTTCAAACTTAGGCGAAACGGATTCGCGGCAAAGTCACCCACTGGGGGATTTCAGACGTAAACAAAAGTAACAACAACCATTTAGGAAGACTATAAAGCTCTTGTCTTTGATAAACAAACTACAAAGGTACTTCTTATTACATCTCATCCGAATGAGTACTTAAGTATAAAAGGGGTGGAGCAGCTCCGCGTTCCAAGCCCGTGGCTCGTGTTCCTAATGCTCGACATTGTAAAGATGGTATGCTCCATTGTGGAGAACTCTGGTGACAATAAAGGGACCTTCCCAAGCAGGGGCGAGCTTGTGTGGTTTCTGCTGATCCACATGAAGAACCAAGTCTCCCTCTTGAAAGGCTCGGCCCCTCACGTTTCTGGCGTGGAATCGACGCAAGTCTTGCTGACAAATGGTCGACCGGATTAAGGCCATCTCTCTTTCCTCCTCTAGTAGATCGACTGCGTCCTGCCGGGCCTGTTCTGCTTCATCTTCAGAGAAGAGCTCGACTCGGGGTGCATTGTGAAGCAAGTCACTCGGTAGAACAGCTTCAGCTCCATAAACCAAGAAGAATGGAGTTCGGCCAGTCGACCGATTGGGAGTTGTCCTCAATCCCCAAAGAACTGATGGAAGTTCATCGACCCAGGCGCCTGCTGCGTGTTTGAGATCACGCATCAGTCGGGGTTTCAGTCCTTTGAGAATCAAGACATTTGCTCTTTCTGCTTGTCCATTCGACTG
Source organism: Triticum aestivum (assembly GCF_018294505.1). Lineage (NCBI taxonomy): Eukaryota > Viridiplantae > Streptophyta > Magnoliopsida > Poales > Poaceae > Triticum > Triticum aestivum. The sequence continues at coordinate 447,338,441 of NC_057796.1, forward strand.
GGGGTGGGCGACTGAAGCATAGTCGACTCGCGTGCCTTGGGAAGCATAGAAGGCTCTGAACTCATCAGAATCGAAGTTCGACCCGTTGTCAGTGATGATGTTGTGCGGAACTCCATATCTGAATGTCAATTCTCTGATGAAGCTGACAGCAGTACTGGCTTCAAGATTCTTGATAGGCTTGGCTTCAATCCACTTGGTAAACTTGTCGACTGCTACAAGCACATGAGTGAAGCCGCTCCTACCAGCCCTCAGGGGTCCAACCATATCCAAACCCCAAACGGAAAAGGGCCAGACGAGTGGAATGGTCTTCAGGGCTGACGCAGGCTTGTGGGACATATTGGAGTAAAGCTGGCAGCCTTCACATTTGTCGACTATATCTTTCGCCATTTCATTTGCTCGTGGCCAATAAAATCCGGCTCTGTATGCTTTGGCCACAATGGTCCGAGAGGACGCATGATGACCACAGGTCCCCGAGTGGATGTCGTTGAGGATCACTCGACCTTCTTATGGTGTGATGCATTTCTGGCTGACTCCAGTTACACTTTCCCTAAACAGTTGTCCTTTTATCACAGTAAAGGCTTTGGATCGACGGACGATCTGTCGAGCCTCTTCTTCATCCTCTGGGAGTTCTTTCCTAAGGATATACGCAATGTATGGCACTGTCCAGTCGGGAGTGATGACCAAAAACTCCATGATCAGGTCGACCACGGCTGGGACTTCAACTTCAGTCGGATCTGTGGCGCTCTTAGGCTGCGGGGGCTCTTCGGTGAAGGGATCTTCTTGAACTGAAGGTGTATGAATGTGTTCCAAAAACACGTTGCTGGGAATGGCTTCCCTCTTGGAACCTATCTTTGCCAAATCATCGGCTGCTTGATTTTTCAGTCGGGGTATATGATGGAGCTCTAACCCCTCAAACTTCTTTTCCAACTTCCTCACCGCATTGCAGTAACCAGTCATAGCTGGGCTTCCGACGTCCCACTCCTTCATCACTTGATTGACTACCAAATCTGAGTCGCCATAGACCATGAGGCGACGGACGCCGAGTGAGATGGCCATACGTAACCCATATAAGAGTGCTTCATATTCCGCTTAGTTATTGGAGGAATCAAAGTGAATCTGGAGAACATATCTGAGCTTGTCTCCTCGGGGGGATACCAGTACCACCCCAGCACCGGAACCATTCAGCATCTTGGAACCATCAAAGAACATGGTCCAGTGCTCCGAGTGGACTTGAGTCGGCAGTTGCTGTTCGATCCACTCGGCGAGGAAATCTGCTATTGCTTGGGACTTGATAGCTTTCTTTGCCTCAAACTTGATATCCAAGGGAAGAAGTTCAATCACCCACTTTGCCACTCGACCAGTTGCATCTCTGTTGTTCAGAATCTCTGATAATGGAGCGTCGCTGACGACTGTAATGGAGTGGTCAGAGAAATAATGTGCAACCTTCTTCGTGGTCATATAAATCCCATAAACAAGCTTCTGATAATGTGGATATATTTGCTTTGATGGAGTCAAAACTTCAGAAACATAATATACTGGGCGCTGAACTTTATAGGCTTTTCCTTCTTCTTCCCGCTCGACCGTAAGTACTGTACTGACGACTTGTCCAGTGGCTGCAATGTAAAGCAGTAAAGGCGCTTTGCTGATTGGGGCAGCAAGCACCGGCTGGGTGGAAAGCAGGGCTTTGAGCTCTGCAAATGCTGCATCAGCTTCAGGAGTCCACTCGAACTTATCAGACTTCTTCATCAGTCGGTAAAGAGGCAATGCCTTTTCACCGAGGCGAGAAACGAATCGACTTAAGGCAGCCAAACAACCTGTAAGCTTCTGAACATCGTGCACACGCATAGGGCGTTTCATTCGGAGAATGGCACCAACTTTCTCTGGGTTAGCGTCGATCCCTCGTTCGGAAACGAGAAAACCGAGTAATTTTCCGCCCGGAACTCCGAATGTGCACTTTGATGGATTAAGCTTGATATCATACCTTCCAAGGTTGGCAAAAGTTTCAGCAAGGTCAGCCAGCAGGTCGGAACCTTTACGTGACTTGACCACAATGTCATCCATGTATGCTTCCACATTCCGACTGATTTGAGTGAGTAAACACTTCTGAATCATCCTCATGAATGTTGCTCCAGCATTCTTCAGGCCGAATGGCATGGTGACATAACAGAAGCACCCAAATGGAGTGATGAAAGCTGTTTTTATCTCATCGGGTCCATACAGTCGGATCTGATGATACCTGGAACAAGCGTCCAAAAAGGACAAGCGCTCACACCCTGCAGTCGAGTGGGCTATTTGATCGATGCGGGGTAGAGGAAAGTGATCTTTAGGGCAGGCCCGATTGATATGCTTGAAGTCAATGCACATGCGAAGTGAGTCGTCCTTCTTGGGGACCATGACAACATTGGCTAGCCACTCGGAGTGGTAAATCTCTCGGATAAACTCAGCTGCTAGGAGCCGAGCTACTTCTTCACCGATCGCTTTTCTCTTCTGTACGGCGGACCGTCGAAGATGTTCTTTGACTGGTTTCACTTTTGGGTCGACTCGCAAACGGTGCTCAGCCAGCCCCTGGGAACACCCGGCATGTCAGAAGGTTTCCATGCAAAGATGTCCCAGTTCTCACGGAGGAACTGGATGAGCGCTTCTTCCTATTTGGAGTCGAGCGTTGTCGAAATGTGAGTCGGAGCAGCATTGGGATCGGTCGGGTGAATATGAATCGGCTTCGTTTCACCAGACGACTGAAATGCTAAATCCGTGGCAGGATTCTTTGCTCGCAACAAATCACTTGGATCTGCGTTCTTTTGATACTCTTGCAATTCCACTACTGCCATTTGTGCATCGGCGATCTTTGAGCCCTTCTGGAAGCACTCTTCTGCCTTCTTCCGATTGCCAGTGATAGTGAACACTCCTTTGGGACCAGGCATCTTCAATTTGAGGTACACGTAGCATGGTCAAGCCATAAAACATGCATAAGCCGGCCTGCCCAGGATAGCATGATAAGCACTCTGGAAATCGACGACTTCAAACGTCAACTTTTCTTTGCGGTAATTCTTGGAATCACCGAAAACCACATCAAGGGCGATCTGGCCAAGTGATTCAGCCTTCTTGCCAGGAATAACTCCATGGAAACTCATATGGCTTTCACTGAGTCTGGACATCGGAATGCCCATTCCTTTCAAGGTCTCTGCATACAGTATATTCAGGCCGCTGCCACCATCCATCAGAACCTTAGTCAACCGAGTGCCTTCGACGACTGGGTCGACCACCAACGCTTGCCTCCCAGGGGTGGCTATGTGTGTTGGGTGATCAGACTGGTCGAATGTAATGGCAGTCTGAGACCACTTCAAATAACTGGGCGTCGCTGGGGCGACCATGTTCACTTCTCTGTTGATGACTTTCAGTCGACTTTTGCTCTCAACATCAGCAAAAATCATCAGAGTTGAATTGACGTGGGGGTAACCATCATCGTCCTCTTCCTTATCCTCAACCTTGTCTGATTCTTTCTCCTTCTCTTTGGGCTGTTTCTCTCGGAATTGCTGGATTAGGAGACGACATTGTCGAGTGGTATGCTTCGGGTAAATGAGATTACCCTCCTCATCTTTTTTGATGTGAATGTGGCACGGTAAATCCAACACATCATTTCCATCTTGATCTTTTACCTTCTTGGGGTTCCATGGCCCTTTGGGCTTCCCCTTGAACTTTCCTTGAGTCACGGCTAAGGCTTCTCCGGGAGCAGCTGGCTCGGCTTTGCGCTTCTGCTTCCGACTGGAGTTCCCTCCCCCGGTTTCGTGGGCGACTGTTTTGTGCTTGCCACTCCGGAGCCGATCCTCCTCTTCACCATTAGCATACTTGGTGGCAATTTCCATCATTCGACTCAGAGACATATCTCCGGTCCGACCGAACTTCAGATTCAATTCCCGATACTTGACGCCTTCCTTGAAGGCACAAACTGCTTGGTGATCAGACACATTCTCCACCGTGTGGTGCAACGTGATCCATCTCTGGATATAATCTCTCAAAGTTTCATTCGACTTCTGCACACAAGACTGTAGCTCTGTCAGCCCTGCTGGCCGTTTGCATGTACCTTCAAATGTTCTGACAAATACTCGGGCAAGCTCTTCCCAGCTATAAATACTGCCAGGTGCTAGCTGATTCAACCACGCTCTGGCCGAGCCCTCTAACATCAGAGGAAGGTGCTTCATGGCCACTTCATCATTACCACCACCAATCTGCACAGCCACTCGGTAGTCTTCAAGCCAAGTGTCAGGCTTGGATTCACCAGTGAACTTGCTGACTCCAGTCGCCAACCTGAAGTTGGGAGGAATCACTGCTGCTCTGATGGCTCTGCTGAAACACTCGGGACCTGAAACATGCACCCTGCTGCCGGTCGGGTAATCTCTATCGTGGCCATCTCTGTGTGCTCTGTTCCTGTCAACCAGACCTTGAACGAGAATGGATCTCGCGTCAAAGCCCGGCTCCCGGGGGTCGACTGGAATCCTTCGCCCACCACTGTGAGGGCGTCTGTCATCGTGTTGCCGAGGCGCGTATGACCCACTCCTTGGGGGAGGCGTGGGTACTCGACGACGATCGTACTGCTCACGGTTCCTGTACTGATCCTGTCGATCTCCACGTCCCTCACGCCTTGGAGGCGATCTCGGGCTGTGAGCCGACTGAACTGTATCTGCCATCACAGACCTACTATGAATCCTATTCCGAGACTGTGACACAGCTGTGTTCTGCTCCCCCGCCGCCCGGAGCAAAGCCCGGATCTGCATCAAACCCCTACCAGCCTCCGACTGGGAAGGCTGAATCGACTCTGCTATTCGGGCAGCAGCTGTGAGATTCTGGATCGGAGTTCGATATACCTGGGTTGGAGGCGGAAAGAGTTGACGTCGACTGGATTCAGGAACTCGCTGCCGAGCACGCTCGTCGAGTGCGTGCTGGAGATTCTCCAGTCGAGTGCGCTCAGCCAAGTTGGCCAGGCGCACCTCCTCCAAGGCCCGGGCCTCGGGGGTTTCTCCAACGATAGGAGTGTGAAGTGCATCCATGTTACGGCGGCGAAGCTCTTCCCTCTGCTGCGAAGAGAGGGGCTTAGGGCGGTACTCCTCGTGGGCACGCGATGGATCGCCTCCGTCATCACCACCGTCGACGCGGGGGAAGCCAGGAGGACTGCGCGGTCCGTTGACCATCAGGACTTCCGCCGCAGGGTCACTGTTGTCGCACTCGGATGCGGTCTCAACGGAGCCAGTCGAACAGGCCGTAGAGAGTTTCATCGGGCTCGATTTCCGCGACTTGAGGGGTGGCCGACTGGCGAGCCACCGCGTGCCTCACCCACCGCTGGAGTCTCGACCGACCGAAACGCTTGTGCTGGCGGGCTGCAGGGAGTGAAGACACCACAGGAGCCGACCGATACTGGGTCGACGGCTACCGCAGGAGGACGCCGCGGACGCACGCGTGAAAGTGCGTTGCCCCGCGGACGGGGAGCGCCTCGACGTCGAGTGGAGCCTCTTGGAGCCAAGTGGAGTCGTCTGCGACGAACACGAGCGCGCCGAGACGGATCTCGCGGCCCTCGGTCAATCCTCCGCCTGAAACCATGCTGATGGGGATCGGAAAAATTGCAACTTCTCTAACAAGTCGCTAAAATACCTGCCCCACGGTGGGCGCCAACTGTCGTGGTTCTAAGTCTGACAGTAGAATGGGGGGTAGGGATGTAAAGGCAAGGTCCTAGCTATGGAGAAGTTGTACGCACGAGTTTTACGAGTTCAGGCCCTTCTTGGAGGAAGTAAAAGCCCTACGTCTCGAAGCCCAGAGGCGGTCGACTGGATTATATGCATGTGTGTTACAGGGGGTGCGAACCCTTGTGCCAGTGGAGGGGGTGGCTTATATAGAGTGCGCCAGGACCCCGGCCAGCCCACGTTACAAGGAGTTCAATGTTCATAAAGCAGGAGCGTTACAGGTAATGTCTGTAGTAAAGTAATATAAATGACTATTAAGTCTAAGAGTAAATGCCCGACCGTTGCTGCGCGGAGTGGCTTTAGGTCTTCTGCATGTCGAGTGGTTTAGTGGTCGAGTGACAGAAACAAAGGGGGGTCTCCGAGTGAATGGTAGGTCGAGTGGATTACACTCGACACCTTTGTTGGGTCCCCTCTATTTACTCTTGAACCTCTTTGCTTCTAGGACAAGGACCTTAGGTAGGAGGTATAGGTGAGGCCTATTGCCCTACCCCAGGTCTATGTCCTCATCACAGCTCGCGCCCGACGATCTCCTGGGGAAGGGGCTCCATGGCATCCATCACACCATACTCGGCAAGCATCTCGCCATCCGTGTTCGCCATCTCTTTGGAAAAGGCCACCACGAGCTGGGCGTGGGTGGACGCGATCTGGGCTTGGACAGGCTCCGTCGTCGCAAGGTATGCGGGGGAGGAACGGACGGCTGCTCAAACGCTCTCGGCGATTGCCAGCTCTTCGGCCGTGGGTTGCCGACCTTTGTCGGAGAAGGGTCGTTCAATTTGTGCGGTGACCGCTAGGAGCTGGGAGTGGGCGGCCTCGACATGGTCGTGGGCGGCCTCCATCAGGGCTAAGGCCGCCGCTGCGGAACGGACAGCTGCTGTGCCGCTCTCGCCAGTTGCTATCCCCGAGGCAGATGTTGCTGCCGCCACCTGAGAAGCAACAGCGGCCGTTTGGGCTGCCTTTGCCGCCCGGTCGTAGATTGCGACCGCGCTCATGCACCTTGTTAGCACGCGCATGGCGGCAGCGGCCGCGCTCTCGCCGGAGTGGGCCACCGAACTTGCCCTCATGACGCAGGTCCACGTGCCCATCTTTCACCGGCGACGATTGAACAGTGAACTGATATTTGGGGAGCGAGCTAGTATGCTTGAGACACCGGCTATGGATTGTAGCCGACGCACCTTCTCGCGTAAGCCATAGGTGTACTATACACCAACGGTGCTCCAGGATATTTTGTGTTGCATCTCACACGGTTGCTGATAATAAACTGTGTGCGATCTACTTGATTTTTCATCTTGATTTGAATTGCATAATGGGGTCACAGCTGCAATGGACGGTGTTTGAATTGCTAGACCTTTTATCTGGACTGAACATGCAACTATATGTGTGTCGTAAAAGAATTGGAATTATTCAGGATTCGTTTAAACATTTTATACATTAAATTGGTTTTCTAGGCATTTCAAGTGAACAATTCAAATTTGAACTACATGCACATGCTCCAGTGCATATAAATTGGTTGAAAAATCAAATCTGTGTCCTTGGGTGCATGCTTAGGTCCCATGGAAGAAATGGGAATGAATTTCAAACACCAGGGTACCGTTGATTGTCGGCAACACATTGAGATGCCTGGTTTTTAAATTATAGTAAATCAAAAACTCATCTGAAATTCATGAAACTTGGCATGCTACCATGGAGCGGCATCAACATGTCGTGGTAAAAAATTTGTTCCATTTGGGGCAGGTTTGGGTATATGCTTCTCACAAACCGGAGCTTCTCACAACAAGCATGATAGTTTTTGGTAGGGACGTCCCACCTTTGGGGACGAAACGATATCCATTGCCTCTTATTACTTTCAAATTTTTTTCTCGTGTCAACGTAGAACAATAGGAGTGTTGTGTGAATTTTTGTGATTTTTTGGGGTTCGTTTGGACATTTTTATGCATTAACTAAGTTTTCAATGCATTTATGTGCATAATTCAAATTTGAACTACATGCACATGCTCTAGTGCATATAAATTGGTTGAAAGCTCAAATATGTGTCCTTGGGTGAAAGCTTAGGTCCCATGCAAGAAATGGGAATGAATTTCAAACACCAGGGCACCGTTGATTGCCGGCAAAACATTAAGATGCCTGGTTTTTAAATTATAGTAAATCCAAAACTCATCTGAAATTCATGAAACTTGACATGCTATCATGGAGCGGCATCAACATGCCATGGTAAAAAATTTGTCCCATATGGGGCAGGTTTGGGTTTATGATTCTCACAAACCGGAGATTCTCACAACAAGCATGATCGTTTTTGGTAGGGAATATCCCACCTTTGGGGACAAAACGATATCCATTGCCTCTTATTGCTTTCAACTTTTTTCTCGTGTCAACATAGAACAACAGGAGTGTTGTGTGAATTTTTGTGATTTTTCGGGGTTCGTTTGGACATTTTCATGCATTAACTGAGTTTTCAATGCATTTATGTTCATAATTCAAATTTGAACTACATGCACATGCTCCAGTGCATATAAATTGGTCCAAAAATCAAATTTGTGTCCTTGGATGCATGCTTAGGTCCCATGCAAGAAATGGGAATGAATTTCAAACACCAGGGCACCGTTGATTGCCGGCAGAACATTGAGATGCCTGGTTTTAAAATTTTAGTAAATCCAAAACTCGTCTGAAATTCATGAAACTTGGCATGCTATCATGGAGCGGCATCAACCTGCCGTGGTACAAATTTTGTCCCATTTGGGGCAGGTTTGGGTATATGCTTCTCACAAACCGGAGCTTCTCGCAACAAGCATAATGGTTTTCGGTAGGGAACGTCCCACCTTTGGGGACGAAACGATATCCATTGCCTATTATTGCTTTCAAATTTTTTTCTCGTGTCAACATAGAACAACAGGAGTGTTGTGTGAATTTTTGTGATTTTTGGGGTTCGTTTGGACATTTTTATGCATTAACTGAGTTTTCAATGCATTTATGTGCATAATTCAAATTTTAACTGCATGCACATGCTCCAGTGCATATAAATTGGTCAAAAAATCAAATATGTGTCCTTGGGTGCATGCTTAGATCCCATGCAAGAAATGGGAATGAATTTCAAACACCAGGGCACCGTTGATTGCCTGCAAAACATTGAGATGCCTAGTTTTTAAATTATAGTAAATCCAAAACTCGTCTGAAATTCATGAAACTTGGCATGCTATCATGGAGCGCATCAACATGTCGTGGTACAAATTTTGTCCCATTTGGGACAGGTTTGGGTATATGCTTCTCACAAACCGGAGCTTCTCACAACAAGGATGATAGTTTTCGTTAGGGAACGTCCCACCTTTGGGGACGAAACGATATCCATTGCCTCTTATTGCTTTCAAAAAAATTTCTCGTCTCAACATAGAACAACAGGAGTGTTGTGTGAAATTTCTTGATTTTTGGGGGTTCGCTTGGACATTTTTATGCATTAACTGAGTTTTCAATGCATTTATGTGCATAATTCAAATTTGAACTACATGCGCATGCTCCAGTGCATATAAATTGGTCGAAAAATCAAATATGTGTCCTTTCGTGCATGCTTATGTCCCATGCAAGAAATGGGAATAAATTTCAAACACCAGGGTACCGTTGATTGCCGGCAAAACATTGAGATGCCTGGTTTTCAAATTATAGTAAATCCAAAACTCGTCTGAAATTCATGAAACTTGGCATGCTATCATGGAGCGGCATCAAAATGCCGTCGTACAAATTTTGTCCAATTTGGGGCAGGTTTGGGTATATGCTTCTCACAAACCGGAGCTTCTCACAACAAGCATGATGGTTTTCGGTAGGGAACGCCCCACCTTTGGGGACGAAACGATATCCATTGCCTCTTATTGCTTTCAAATTTTTTTCTCGTGTCAACATAGAACAACAGGAGTGTTGTGTGAATTGTTGTAATTTTTCGTGGTTCGTTTGGACATTTTTATGCATTAACTGAGTTTTCAATGCATTTATGTGCATAATTCAAATTTGAACTACATGCACATGCTCCAGTGCATATAAATTGGTCGAAAAATCAAATTTGTGTCCTTGGGTGCATGCTTAGGTCCCATGCAAGAAATGGGAATGAATTTCAAACACCAGGGCACCGTTGATTGCCGGCAAAACATTGAGATGCCTGGTTTTTAAATTATAGTAAATCCAAAACTCATCTGAAATTCATGAAACTTGGCATGCTATCATGGAGCGGCATCAACATGCCGTGGTACAAATTTTGTCCCATTTGGTGCAGGTTTGGGTATATGCTTCTCACAAACCGAAGCTTCTCACAACAAGCACGAAGGTTTTTGGTAGGGAACGTCCCACCTTTGGGGACGAAACGATATCCATTGCCTCTTATCGCTTTCAAAAAAAATTCTCGTGTCAACATAAAACAACAGGAGTGTTGTGTGAATTTTTGTGATTTATCGGGGTTCGTTTGGACATTTTTATGCATTAACTGAGTTTTCAATGCATTTATGTGCATAATTCAATTTTGAAAGCCACCGCCACCTCCCGCCTTCGGGCCGGGGTGGCAGAGCGGGTGATGGCCACAGTGGCCAGCAGTGGGGTGGCGGCCACGACGGCCACCTCCCGCCTTCGGGCCGCAGCGGCGGAGCGGGCGATGGCCCTGGCTTTCGACGATGGTGTGGCGGCAACGGCGGTCGGCAACAGCTGCCGACGGGCACCGGCGGCGGAGCGTGTGGTGGGTGTTCCGCGCACACCCAACAGGGATGCCACGCGCACTACACTACGCCGGGGACTGCGTCGCCGCCGCGGTGTAGCCTCCCAGCTGGAGCTGTCCTCTAATGACGGCGGAGTGGCTAAGCGACGACGACGGACCGGTGCCATTGGCGATTGTCGGAGAAGCAGACGAGATAAGCTACATGGATGGAGCGGAAAATGCGACGCATGACTCGCCGGCCGTGAGGGTTTTTATAGCAGGCCGGTAAGAATTGCGAATTTTGGGGGATTTCACCGAGTCGGGCGGGAAGCTTGCGCGGAACCTGCAAGGTTGCGCGGGAATGGGCTCACCGACGATTCATTGCCGCCACCGTTTGGCAAAAAAACGCCCCCGCGCGCTGCGCAAGCTTGCGCTGTAAGCCGTCTGCGGCAGCGGGGTGACAAGATGTGCGAGAGGAGGACGAAAGGCCACGTACACATACGGTTAATAAAACAACGTTTGTGATTTAGTTACCTACTATACCACCGTCCTGGTTTATAAGTATGATTTAACTAATAAAATACGAATGCATGTCGCCAAACATTATATAGTTGGATTTGTAGTTGAACATAGTTTCCAATATATAATTTTTAAAACATACATTAACATTTTGTTGGTTAAATTTGAGGGCAAAGTATGGCACGGAATATAAAGGAGACTATAGACTAGACGGAGGTGGTACCACATGGCCGCTCTCTATGCAGCGACGCAACTGTCGGCCGGCTTGTAGGCGGCCATTTCCTGCGTGTTCAACTGCTCTATGCGTGCGGTTGCTTGCGGTTCAGGCGACCACGGCGCGCTCTGCTCACGTCCCGCCGCGTGCGCTCTGCTCTCGCGTCCCTCCGGGTGCTCTGCCCTCTTCCCTCCACGCGCGCTGCCAGTGTTTGGGGCCAGCGCACGATCACGCACGTTCGTGTGCAAGCGGTTGCGCCGGGCGCGGCGCGACGATGCAGTTACCCGCTGCAAAAACTGCCATGCGGACGCGCCGAGAATCCACGCCGCCCTGCCCCCTTTTATTCCTGCGGCTATTTACCTTCATCTCTCATCTCACACGACACAATAAGCACACCCACGAGGACACATACAGAGAGGACATCCAGCGGTTCCAATGGCGCTCCCCATGGCTCCAATGGTGCTCCCAGCGGCCGACGACGACAACGGCGGGCAGTTCACCACGCATCACATAGTGGACACCCACGTGAGGGGGAAGGCCCTCTCGGTGGTGTACACGAACGATCCGGTCTCGGTGGAGAGCTCCATCCAAACTATGGAGCATTTCCTTGCCAAGGACAAGTACCGAGTGGTCGGCTTCGACCTCGAGTACACCATCAGTCATGTCGGGCACGATCAGAAGGTTGCCATCGCCCAGTTGTGTGTGCGACATGACGTCCTCGTCTACCACTTCCACCTTGCCACAACACTACTAGGGAAAAGCCTATACACAGAATCTTACCAGCAGCGCGCTTTAAAATAAGGCGCTGCTGCTAACTAGCAGTAGCTCGCTCACACAAACCGCGCTGCTGAAACAAATGTATCAGTAGCGCGCCCGGTCAAAGACGCGCCACTGCTATAATTGTCATGATGCCCCCGTGAGGCTAGTTCTAGCAGCAGCGCGCTAGTATGAAGAGCGCTACTGCTAGGGACCATAGTAGTAGCGCATTTACACAATAACCGCTACTGCTAAGTTTACTAAAAAAATTAGTCCCACCTCGCTTCCTGAAGAGAGTTTGTACCACCTTAAATATGTTACTTCTCAAACTTTCACAACCACTTGGTCTTCACTGAACTCTATGTGTAGAATTTGTGGCCGCAATATGAGTCTTCGCCAGTTCCTAAACTGGTGAGGACTCATATTGACAAATCAGATTGTACACAAAAAGATCATTGATGATCAATGTATTTTTGATGTCTATTTTTACATACTGACACATAGCAGTAGCGCGCTCTTTGTGAAAGGCGCTACTGCTAGGTCATTTAGCAGTAGCGCCTTTTGCTATAGCGCGCTACTGCTAAGTGCTACCTCTTGAGCATTGCGTTGGTTTTCCCTTGAAGAGGAAAGGGTGATGCAGCAAAGTAGCGTAAGTATTTCCCTCAGTTTTTGAGAACCAGGGTATCAATCAAGTAGGAGGCTACACGCAAGTCCCTCGCACCTACACAAACAAATAAATCCTCGCAACCAACGCGATAAGGGGTTGTCAATCCCTACACGTTCACTTACGAGAGTGAGATCTGATAGATATGATAGGATAATTTTTTTGGTATTTTTGTGATAGAGATGCAAAGTAAAGTAAACAAAATAAAAATGGCGCCAGAAATAGCTTGTTGTCGGGAGATTAATATGATGGAAAATAGACCCGGGGGCCATAGATTTCACTAGTGGCTTCTCTCATGAGCATAAGTATTTTACGGTGGGTGAACAAATTACTGTTGAGCAATTGATAGAATTGAGCATAGTTATGAGAATATCTAGGTATGATCATGTATATAGGCATCACGTCCGAGACAAGTAGACCGACTCCTGCCTACATCTACTACTATTACTCCACACATCGACCGCTATCCAGCATGCATCTAGAGTATTAAGTTCATAAGAACAGAGTAACGCTTTAAACAAGATGACATGATGTAGAGGGATAAATTCATGCAATATGATAAAAACCCCATCTTGTTATCCTCGATGGCAACAATACAATACGTGCCTTGTTGCCCCTACTGTCACTGGGAAAGGACACCGCAAGATTGAACCCAAAGCTAAGCACTTCTCCCATTGCAAGAAAGATCAATCTAGTAGGCCAAACCAAACTGATAATTCGAAGAGACTTGGAAAGATAACCAATCATACATAAAAGAATTCAGAAGATTCAAATATTGTTCATAGATAAACTTGATCATAAACCCACAATTCATCAGTCTCAACAAACACACCGCAAAAGAAGATTACATCGAATAGATCTCCATGAGAGAGGGGGAGAACATTGTATTGAGGTCCAAAAAGAGAGAAGAAGCCATCTAGCTAATAACTATGGACCCAAAGGTCTGAGGTAAACTACTCACACTTCATCGGAGAGGCTATGGTGTTGATGTAGAAGCCCTCCGTGATCGATGCCCCCTCTGGCGGAGCTCCGGAACAGGCCCCAAGATGGGATCTCGTGGGTACAGAAGGTTGCAACGGTGGAATTAGGTTTTTGGCTCCGTATCTGATCGTTTGGGGTACGTAGGTATATATAGGAGGAAGGAGTACGTCGGTGGAGCAACGTGGTGCCCATGAGGGTGGAGGGCGCGCCTGGGGGGGGTAGGCGCGCCCCCCTAACTCGTGGCTTCCTGGTGGCTTTCTTGACGTAGGGTCCAAGTCTCCTGGATCATGTTCGTTCTAAAAATCACGTTCCCGAAGGTTTCATTCCGTTTGGACTCCGTTTGATATTATTTTTCTGCGAAACTCTGAAATAGGCAAAAAAACAGCAATTCTAGGCTAGGCCTCCGGTTAATAGGTTAGTCCCAAAAATAATATAAAAATGAATAATAAAGCCCAATAATGTCCAAAACAGAAGATAATATAGCATGGATCAATAAAAATTATAGATACGTTGGACAGTATCAAGCATCCCCAAGCTCAATTCCTGCTCGTCCTCGAGTACGTAAATGATAAAAACTGAATTTTTGATGCGGAGTGCTACTTGGCATAATTTCAATGTAATTCTTCTTAACTGTGGTATGAATATTCAGATCCGAAAGATTCAAGATAAAAGTTCAATATTGACATAAAAATAATAATACTTCAAGCATACTAACTAAGCAATTATGTCTTCTCAAAATAACATGGCCAAAGAAAGTTATCCCTACAAAATCATATAGTCTGGCTATGCTCTATCTTCACCACACAAAATATTTAAATCATGCACAACCCCGATGACAAGCCAAGCAATTGTTTCATACTTTTGACGTTTTCAAACTTTTTCAATCTTCCCGCAATACATGAGCGTGAGCCATGGACATAGCACTATATGTAGAATAGAATGGTGGTTGTGGAGAAGACAAAAAGGAGAAGATAGTCTCACATCAACTAGGCGTATCAACGGGCTATGGAGATGCCCATCAATAGATATCAATGTGAGTGAGTAGGGATTTCCATGCAACGGATGCACTAGAGCTATAAGTATATGAAAGCTCAACAAAAGAAACTAAGTGGGTGTGCATCCAACTCGCTTGCTCACGAAGACCTAGGGCATTTTGAGGAAGCCCATCATAGGAATATACAAGCCAAGTTCTATAATGAAAAATTCCCACTAGTATATGAAAGTGATATCATAGGAGACTCTCTATCATGAAGATCATGGTGCTACTTTGAAGCACAAGTGTGGTAAAAGGATAGTAACATTGTCCCTTCTATCTTTTTCTCTCATTTTTTTTATTTGGGCCTTTTTTTCTTTTTTTTTATGGCCTCTTTTCTTTTCTTTTTTTCGTCCAGAGTCTCATCCCGACTTGTGGGGAAATCATAGTCTCCATCATCCTTTCCTCACTTGGGACAATGCTCTAAAAATGATGATCATCACACTTTAATTTTCTTACAACTCAACAATTACAACTCAATACTTAGAACAGAATATAACTCTATATGAATGCCTCCGGCGGTGTACCGGGATATGCAATGAATCAAGAGTGACATGTATGAAAGAATTATGAACGGTGGCTTTGCCACAAATACAATGTCAACTACATGATCATGCGAAGCAATATGACAATGATGGAGCGTGTCATAGTAAACGGAACGGTGGTAAGTTGCATGGCAATATATCTCGGAATGGCTATGGAAATGCCATGATAGGTAGGTATGGTGGCTGTTTTGAGGAAGGTATATGGTGGGTATATGATACCGGCGAAAAGTGTGTGGTATTAGAGAGGCTAGCAATGGTGGAAGGAGGAAAAGTGCGTATAATCCATGGACTCAACATTAGTCATAAAGAACTCATATACTTATTGCAAAAATCTACAAGTTATCAAAGCAAAGTATTACGCGCATGCTCCTAGGGGGATAGATTGGTACGAAAAGATCATCGCTCGTCCCCGACCACCACTCATAAGGAAGACAATCAATAAATAAATCATGCTCCGACTTCATCACATAACGGTTCACCATACGTGCATGCTACGGGAATCACAAACTTTAACGCAAGTATTTCTCAAATTCAAAACTACTCAACTAGCATGACTCTAATATCACCATCTCCATATCTCAAAACAATTATCAAGCATCAAACTTCTCATAGTATTCAACACACTCATAAGAATTTTTCTTTCACTAATCGTGTATGCCTATTATTGTTAAAGCAAACTACCATGCTGTTTTGTAGGACTCTCAAAATAATCTAAGTGAAGCATGAGAGAACAATAGTTTCTATAAAACAAATCCACCACCGTGCTCTTGAAAGATATAAGTGAAGCACTAGAGCAAAAACTATATAACTCAAAAGATATAAGTGAAGCACATAGAGTATTCTAATAATTTCCGAATCATGTGTGTCTCTCTCAAAAGGTGTGTACATAAAGGATGATTGTGGTAAACTAAAAATCAAAGACTCAAATCATACAAGACGCTCCAAGCAAAACACATATCATGTGGTGAATAAAAATATAACTCCAAGTAAAGTTACCGATGGAAGTAGACGAAAGAGGGGATGCCTTCCGGGGCATCCCCAAGCTTTGGATTTTTGGTGTTCTTAGATTATCTTGTTGGTGTCATGGGCATCCCCAAGCTTAGGCTCTTGCCACTCCTTGTTCCATAATCCATCAAATCTTTCACCCAAAACTTGAAAACTTCACAACATAAAACTCAGCAGAAAATCTCGTGAGCTCCGTTAGCGAAAGAAAACAAAAGACCACTTCAAGGTAACGTAATGAACTCATTATTTATTTATATTGGTTTTAAACCTACTGTATTCCAACTTATCTATGGTTTATAAACTCTTTTACTAGCCATATATTCATCAAAATAAGCAAACAACACACGAAAAACAGAATCTGTCAAAAACAGAACAGTCTGTAGTAATCTGTAACTAACGCAAACTTCTGGAACTCCAAAAAATCAGCCAAAATAGGAAGACCTAGGAATTTGTTTATTTATCAGCAGCAATTTGAATCAATATTTTATCAAGTTCTGGTGATTTTTAACAATTATTTTCGTGAACAGAAAGTTTCTGGAATTTTCTGCGAGATCAAATAACTATCATCCAAGAAGATCCTATAGGTTTAACTTGGCACAAACACTAATTAAAACATAAAAACACATCTAACCAGAGGCTAGAACAAATATTTATTCCTAAACAGAATCAAAAATCAAAAAAATAAAAATAAAATTGGGTTGCCTCCCAACAAGCGCTATCGTTTAACGCCCCTAGCTAGGCATAAAAGCAAGGATAGATCTAGGTATTGCCATCTTTGGTAGGCAATCCATAAGTGGATCTCATGATAGATTCATATGGTAACTTTATTTTCTTCCTAGGGAAGTTTTCCATGCCTTTCTTTAATGGAAATTGGAATCTAATATTCCCTTCCTTCATATCAATAATTGCACCAATCGTTGTAAGGAAAGGTCTACCAAGAATAATAGGACATGAAGGATTGCAATCTATGTCAAGAACAATAAAATCTACGGGCACATAGTTCCTATTTGCAACAATAAGAACATCATTAATTCTTCCCATAGGTTTCTTAATAGTGGAATCCGCAAGGTGCAAGTTTAAAGAGCAATCATCAAAATCACGGAAACCTAACAAATCGCACAAAGTTTTTGGAATCGTGGAAACACTAGCACCCAAATCACACAAAGCATAGCATTCATGATCTTTAATTTTAATTTTAATAGTAGGTTCCCACTCATCATAAAGTTTTCTAGGGATAGAAACTTCCAACTCAAGTTTTTCTTCATAAGATTGCATCAAAGCATCAACGATATGTTTGGTAGAAGCTTTATTTTGACTATAAGCATGAGGAGAATTTAGCACGGATTGCAACAAGGAAATACAATCTATCAAAGAGCAATTATCATAATTAAATTCCTTGAAATCCAAAATAGTGTGTTTATTAACATCTAACGTTTTGATTTCTTCAATCCCACTTTTATTAATTTTACCATCAAGATCTAAAAACTCCGAATTTTTGGAACGCCTTCTAGGTAAAGGTGGATCATATTCAGTCCCATCATTATCAAGATTCATATTAAAAAACAAAGATTTAATAGGGGACACATCAATAACTTTTAGATCTTCATCTTTGTTTTCATAAAAATTAGAAGAACACGCTTTTATAAAGCAATCTTTCTTAGCACGCATCCTAGCGGTTCTTTCTTTGCACTCATCAATGGAAATTCTCATGGCTT
This sequence comes from Triticum aestivum, assembly GCF_018294505.1. Taxonomy (NCBI): domain Eukaryota; kingdom Viridiplantae; phylum Streptophyta; class Magnoliopsida; order Poales; family Poaceae; genus Triticum; species Triticum aestivum. The sequence continues at coordinate 447,356,268 of NC_057796.1, forward strand.
TGAGAGACTCATTGATACCATGCTTAGGAGGAATAGATCTCAGTTTCAGAGAATCAACATCAAGATAAATTCTATCAACGTTCCTAGCCAATTCATCAACTTTAAGCAATCTTTCTTCAAGCAAGGCATTGAAATTCTTTTGCGAATTCATAAATTCCTTAACACTAGTCTCAAATTCAGAGGGTGTCTTATTAAAGTTTCCATAAGAATTGTTGTAGGAATTACCATAATTATTAGAGGAATTACTAGGATAAGGCCTAGGATTAAAGTTTCCTCTATACGCGTTGTTACCAAAATTATTCCTACCAACAAAATTCACATCCATAGATTCATTATTATTCTCAATCAAAGTAGACAAAGGCATATCATTAGGATCAGAAGAAACACTCTTAGTAGCAAATAATTTCATAAGTTCATCCATCTTTCCACTCAAAACATTAATTTCTTCTATCGCATGCACTTTTTTATTAGTAGATCTTTCAGTGTGCCATTGAGAATAATTAACCATAATATTATCTAGGAGTTTAGTAGCTTCTCCTAAAGTGATTTCCATAAAAGTGCCTCCCGCGGCCGAATCTAAAAGATTCCTAGAAGCAAAATTCAATCCGGCATAAAAAATTTGTATAATCATCCACAAATTTAAACCATGCGTGGGGCAATTACGTATCATTAATTTCATCCTCTCCCAAGCTTGTGCAACATGTTCATGATCAAGTTGCTTAAAATTCATAATATTGTTTCTAAGAGAGATAATCTTAGCGGGAGGAAAATACTTAGAGATAAAAGCATCTTTGCACTTATTCCAATAATCAATACTATTTTTAGGCAAAGACGAAAACCGAGCTTTAGCACGATCTCTAAGCGAAAAAGGAAATAGCTTCAATTTAACAATATCATTGTCAACATCTTTCTTCTTTTGCATATCACACAAATCAACGAAGCTATTTAGATGAGTAGCGGCATCTTCACTAGGAAGGCCGGCGAATTGATCTTTCATAACAAGATTCAACAAAGCAGCATTGATTTCAAGAGATTCAGTATCGGTAAGAGGAGCAATCGGAGTGCTAAGGAAATCATTATTGTTGGTATTGGTAAAGTCACATAATTTGGTATTATCTTGAGCCATCGTGACAAACAAGCAATCCAACACACGAGCAAACAAGAGACGGGCAAAAAGAGGCAAACGGAAAGAGAGGGCGAATAAAACGGCAAGGGTGAAGTGGGGGAGAGGAAAACGAGAGGCAAATGGCAAATAATGTAATGCGGGAGATAAGGGTTCGTGATGGGTACTTGGTATGTTGACTTTTGCGTAGACCTCCCCGGCAACGGCGCCAGAAATCCTTCTTGCTACCTCTTGAGCACTGCGTTGGTTTTCCCTTGAAGAGGAAAGGGTGATGCGGCAAAGTAGCGTAAGTATTTCCCTCAGTTTTTGAGAACCAAGGTATCAATCCAGTAGGAGGCTACACGCAAGTCCCTTGCACCTACACAAACAAATAAATCCTCGCAACCAACGCGATAAGGGTTGTCAATCCCTACACGGTCACTTATGAGAGTGAGATCTGATAGATATGATAGGATAATATTTTTGGTATTTTTGTGATAGAGATGCAAAGTAAAGTAAACAAAATAAAAACGGCGCCAGAAATAGCTTGTTGTCAGGAGATATATATGATGGAAAATAGACCCGGGGGCCATAGGTTTCACTAGTGGCTTCTCTCATGAGCATAAGTACTTTACGGTGGGTGAACAAATTACTGTTGAGCAATTGACAGAATTGAGCATAGTTATGAGAATATCTAGGTATGATCATGTATATAGGCATCACGTCCGAGACAAGTAGACCGACTCCTGCCTATATCTACTACTATTACTCCACACATCGACCGCTATCCAGCATGCATCTAGAGTACTAAGTTCATAAGAACAGAGTAACGCTTTAAGCAAGATGACATGATGTAGAGGGATAAATTCATGCAATATGATAAAAACCCCATCTTGTTATCCTCGATGGCAACAATACAATACGTGCCTTGCTGCCCCTACTGTCACTGGGAAAGGACACCGCAAGATTGAACCCAAAGCTAAGCACTTCTCCATTGCAAGAAAGATCAATCTAGTAGGCCAAACCAAACTGATAATTCGAAGAGACTTGCAAAGATAACCAATCATACATAAAAGAATTCAGAAGATTCAAATATTGTTCATAGATAAACTTGATCATAAACCCACAATTCATCGGTCTCAACAAACACACTGCAAAAGAAGATTACATCGAGTAGATCTCCATGAGAGAGGGAGAGAACATTGTATTGAGATCCAAAAAGAGAGAAGAAGCCATCTAGCTAATAACTATGGACCCGAAGGTCTGAGGTAAACTACTCACACTTCATCGGAGAGGCTATGGTGTTGATGTAGAAGCCCTCCGTGATCGATGCCCCCTCTGGCGGAGCTCCGGAACAGGCCCCAAGATGGGATCTCATGGGTACAGAAGGTTGCGGCGGTGGAATTAGGTTTTTGGCTCCGTATCTGATCGTTTGGGGGTACGTAGGTATATATAGGAGGAAGGAGTACGTCGGTGGAGCAACGTGGGGCCCACGAGGGTGGAGGGCATGCCTGGGGGTAGGCGCGCCCCCCTACCTCGTGGCTTCCTGGTGGCTTTCTTGACGTAGGGTCCAAGTCTCCTGGATCATGTTCGTTCTAAAAAATACATTCCCGAAGGTTTCATTCCGTTTGGACTCCGTTTGATATTCTTTTTCTGCGGAACTCTGAAATAGGCAAAAAAACAGCAATTCTGGGCTGGGCCTCCGGTTAATAGGTTAGTCCCAAAAATAATATAAAAGTGAATAATAAAGCCCAATAATGTCCAAAACAGAAGATAATATAGCATGGAGCAATCAAAAATTATAGATACGTTGGAGACGTATCACTAAGCCATTCCATCTCCCCCCCTCCGACCTATCCGATCCACTCACACACTCACACTCACTCGATCTCCCCCTCAACCCCCCACGCCGGTCCTCCCCCATCGCCCCTCCTCCGATCTACGCCGCCGCCACCTCCTCCTCATCGCTGGACTCGGTACCGGCCTCCTCCTCCGTCCTCCCTCTAGTCGCCGCTGGCCGGCCCCTCCTTGCTCCGCCTTCCTCCTCCGTCCTCCCTCCACTCGCCGCCGGCTGGCCCCTCCTCGCTCCGTCTTCCTCCTCTGTCCTACTCTCTTCTCCCTACTCGAGTCGCTCCTCCTTCTCCCTCCTCCCTCCTCCATCCACAACCCCTCCTCCCTGCTACACTTTGATTTAGTAGGCTAGTTATTTAGTTGATTTAGAACATTTTGATTTAGTTGATTTAGTATGTAGTTGATTTAGTTGATTTAGAACATCTTGATTTAGTTGATTTAGAACATCTTGATTTAGTTGATTTAGAACATCTTGATTTAGTTGATTTAGTAGGCTAGTTGATTTAGTTGATTTAGTAGGCTAGTTGATTTAGAACATTTTGATTTAGTTAATTTAGTATGCTAGTGGATTTAGTAGGCTAGTTGATTTAGTATGCACCATTTTATTGTTATTTTTTCTATACATGGATAGGTAGATGCATGCTTTTGTTTTTTGTAATAAGTTATTTTTTGGCAAAATGTAGGTGCCAATTTAGTTAAATTTGCCACTTGTTTTTTTAATCAATTATCTTAGGCAATAGGGGCCAAATGAGATGAAATATCTTGGTAGGTGGTACCCTTATTTGGTAGATATTTGTGAAAAGTTTTTTCGGCAATAAGTGCCACCGAAATGCTTTGTCCATAAAATTGCTTCTCGCGGAAGAACCAAAAATATCACATGCTACTGTTTTTCTTTACTGTGAAGTGAATCGTTAATCCTTTGCTCATATTGCTTTAGGAAAATGGCGCCACCACCACCACCACTATGTCGACTGTGCAAGTCAAGGTGCGCCAGCAGCCTTGCAACTGGCAAGCTGTTCGGCATCTACTTCCAGCCGAGTTTTCGTCATGCAGCGGTAAGAAATTAGATGAAATGTAACAACTATTTTATTTTTAGTGTTGGCATTACTGCATTGTGTCATTTTGCTTTTTTTACACAGATCATCCCATGCAATGTGAGGTTGAAATTCAACAAGCTGACAGGAGACACTGTGACATTTGAGGCTCCTGGGGGGCGTACACTATGGAGGTCAAGAAAGGACGCAATATGTCGCAGATTGGAGGAGATGGATGGGCCCATTTCCTTGCCCACATGCGTCTTACTGGTGGTGAGTTGATCAGCTTCTCCTTCAGAGCAGAAAGACCCAAGCTGGCTGTCATTTATCTCAGCCTGGTGGAAGATGATGAAGATGACAAAGATGATGAAGATAATGAGGACCCACTCGATGAAGATGATGAGAACCCACTTCATGAAGCCATCATAGCTCAAAGAATGAGGCTGAGCGAGGAGGAGGTGTGCAACCTATGGGATATAATTCCGCCATGTGATGACTTTGTCGGGGTGCCATTCGTGACCCGCCTGACAAGTACCATGGTCGATCAGCATGAAATGGTATGTTATACGTACTGCCTGTAGTAATTTGATGACATATATATGCTTTATTGTTATACTTACAAATGCAAATTATTTAATGATATGCTTAGTGTAGAGTCCAATGATATGCTTTGTGGAATCTAGTCGATGATATGCTTTAGTGTAGAGTCTGATCACATGCTCTTATTAGTGTAGAATCCAAGGAACTATTAATAGTGTAGATAATCCATATATACTTATTAGTAGAATTCATGATTAGTTAGTACAAATGCGTAGTACTGTGTCTTTTGATAGTGTAGAAATCTAGACTTAATAGAAATATATTTGCAAGAGTATCTGCGAGGCTATTTATTAATTGATATGTTTTTCTTATTCAGAAATTGCCAAAGAACCTATTTGTGAGTTGTGGTATCGAGCCTGATGAAGAAGGCTCAGCTGGACTACGCCTTACCGCAAGGGGCTCCGTCACCACCTGTACTTACCGCATGGACACAGACGGTCGCACATACTTAAACTCGGTTGGGTGGAAGAGATTCCTCGTTGGCAAGAATCTTCATGTTGGACAGGCCATCCTAATTACTATCAGGAACACCCACCGCCCAGGCTTGAGGATGATGATCATCGTCGATATCATCTAGAACTACATATGTGTGTGTGGCTATATCATCTAGAACTAGATATGATGATCGTCGTTGATATCATGTAGAACTACATATGATGATCGTCGTCGATATTATCTAGAACTACACATGATGATCGTCGTCGATATCACCTTGTACTGCTTGAGGATGCATGTTGAGTATATATGAAATTATTATCTAGTACTCCCTCCGTTCCAAATTACTCGTCGTGGTTTTAGTTCAAATTTGAACTAAACTAAAACCACGACGAGTAATTTGGAACCGAGGGAGTACTACCTAGTACCTATAATGCTTTATGAAATTGATATCTAGTAGTACCTAGTATCTGGAAATTGTTGTTTATTGAAGCCGGAACGGGGTAGGAAGCCGGGGGGAAATGATGAAAGATATAGCAGTAGCGCGGGGCAAGGAAATCGCTACAACTAATTAATAGTAGCGCACTCCGGAAACGCGTTGCTGATATAGTCCATAGTAGTAGCGCGTGTACAGACCGCGCTACTACTAACAGTTAGCTGTAGCGCCTTATTGGTAGCGCGGCCGCCCGCGCTGCTGATAGCCTCAAAACCCATGCTACTACTAGGGTTTTCCCTAATAGTGCAAGGCCTTGCGAGCGTTTCTCCAGGTTTATCAACAGCTCCGACTACAGTTTCGCTACGGTGGACACCACCAACAATCTAAAAGCGCTCAAGGTTTCGGACTTGAAATGCCCGAATCTTGTCAACATCCAGCACCACTACATGGTCTGGGGCAGCGACAAAAACAAACTGAACTCCTTGGTTGACCTCGCCTCGGCCATCATCGACCCCTACTACGCGAAGATGAAGGAAGAGAGCAATAAGGACAAGAACGCCTGGCACAGTGTATGGCATAAGAGACTGGATGAACAACATGTCAAGTATGCGGCCATGGACGCGTACACAAGCTACGAGATGTACAGGCGGATCGTTGACATGAGGAATTGTCTTCTTCCTGGCAAAGACGAGGGATTGAGCCACATAGCAGTGGCGGGAGCGTCACAAGAAGTAGATGACTAGACGATTGTTTCTCCTATTTTAGAATGCATGCAATTGTTTATTGACGTGTGTGCGAATGATCTGTATAGTCACTTATGTAATTGGATGTCTATTTGAGTTATATATATATATATATACATGTTATTCTACTGTAGACAGAGCAATTCACACGGCTAATTAGCAGCAATCGTCTGTGTTATTATTGGTCTTCGCACACATTTCAGATTACGGACCTGTTTGTCGCGTATCACACACATCTTCTTCAGTTGAACCGTTTCCATTGTGTTGCCTAATCACACAAAGTTCATCCCAGTGAACCGTATGTTGTATATCGCACACGCCTTCATCTGGCTGCCCGTTTCTTTTGTACCTCCTCATCCCAAACAGTTAATTGAGCTGAACCGTATGCCCTGCATCGCACACGCAACTAAATTCTAAACCGTGTTTGATGCATCTGTCATCGCAAACATTTTGCACCTTTTTTGACGGTTTTTTTACACCACCGTTTGCGATTATGGCATCGCACACAGTTTCGTTGAAGGGTCTCTGATCGTAGTGCCGCGTTTGGACCATCCTGCAGTAGTGCCTGGTCCACCGGATCGTGGCAGGAGCTTCCGATGACACGCAGACGACGGGCGGAGGAAGGTCCTGGGTGGCGGCAACGCGTAGGAGATCGCGACGGGAGGGGATCTTAGGAGTGTAGTTCCTAGGCGGCGGCGGTGGAGCAGTTCCTGGATGGTTGCGGCGGAGCAAGTCCTTGGATGCGGCGGCGAATTTCGTAGCTGGGGGGCGCCGGCCCCAAGCGACACGCTGGCGAGGGGCGGAGGAAGAAGATGGAGGGACCTGTTTGTATGGGTTTTAAGATTATGAGGTTTGTTTTGCAAAATTGCCATTACACTGTGCTCCCGACATTCTTTCCCAGACGAAGGGAGTAGCTGTCAAGAACTTGAAGCTCCAAATTCATTGGGTCTAGAGTCACATGAAGACAGATGAGACCCAATCTGAAGCTCCAAATTCATTGGGTCTGTTGTACATGTCATTTGCGGGCAAAACTGACCTAAAGGCGAAACAAATTCACAGAATGAACTGTCCGTGAACCAATTTCACCCAGATAACCCTGTCGGGTAGCACCCAACATGTAGGCACTATGCTACACGGGGCAGCGCCGTTCTGACAGGAGCTACACTCCCTGCCAACGTGGTGCGGTGCTGCCCGGTCGGGGCCCACACCTGGTTGTGTGAAGCCTTTCGTCTAGGCGCTATGCTATGGAGCATGACGCCTTTGCCTTAAGCGCTAGACGCTGGCTTAGAAAATTTCCAGCTCGCCCCCGCCCTCATATGCTCTCTGTTGCTCTCTGGCCCTGGCAATGGGCAAACACTAAGTCCTAGAGTAGCGCATGTGAGTTAGACGCTATCCAACAAATCATAGCGCCTTCCTCTTAGGCGCTATGATAGTTTTGTCTTTGATGGTACAATTCCACATAGTACATACCATGTAAAATTGTGAAGCATCTATGCCTGACTGAATGTACCAGCTGAAACTTAACCCGAAATGAAGCAGACCATCAAATGGTCACTATAACTTGACTATAGGAGTGGCACATCAGAATTTGGTTCAATCACGGAGCAAGATTATGGGAGCATCCCTTTGCAATATTCCGATTTAGATGTCACCTTCTGCCTCCAAGTCTTCCAACAAATCATATGTGTCTGACTGAACATACCAGTTGAAACTTAACTGCAAATGAAGCGCACCTTCAACAGGTTCATTTGGAATGCTCCTGGAATCTTGCTCTGCTATTGAACCAAATTGTGTGCGTCTCGTATAGTCATGTTGTTGCAAATTATTAGATACATCAATCAAAATGGTGTCCTTCCATCCTTATTGAATATTACACCAGTATCCTTATTTCGAGATGACATAGCAGGCCGCGACTAAATTAGCGGCGGAAATCTGGGTGCACCAATCACATTCCTATTTTTGTGGTGATTGCAGGTGTTCCTGTATTTTGGAGCACGGCGACGAAGCGCCATGACTAAATCATGGTTTGGCGTGTAGAGGCAAGATGGTGGCAGTAATCGTGATTTCACGCCGCATGCATAGGGAGAGGGCAAACCATGAAAGCATGGCACTCTCTGATGTGAATCCAACACGTTGGAGGATCTGGAACAATTGTGGCACCAATACCAATAGTACCAAAGCGGAAAAAAGTCCTGTGATGGAACAAATGCAAAACTGGTTCTTAGAACACTTGGGCATTTTATCTAACATGTGAGGAACACTTGGGCATTTTATCTAACATGTGAGGAACACTTGGGCATTTTTATTGGATGGAAGAGGGGTGAGAGAGAAGAGACAAACCTATGTGGGAGCCTGGGGCGGAGGAGGAAATGAACGAGATTGGGTTGTCCTCCTATCACCATCGCGATTGCCATACCATCTTGATTCTTGGGTTGTCCTCCTATCACATGACCTATTTGGAGCTCCAGAGTCTTTTCAAGTTGCCTGTTTGGGGAAGAGGCCGGAGAGTGATGAGCAGACACTGGTAGAAAACAGGGCTTTGGTTCAGGCCTGGCCAGCCCATTAGTCCCGGTTCAGTCACGAACCGGGACCCATGGGGGGCATACGTCCCGGTTCGTACACCTAGGGGGCAGGCCGGGCCTCGTGGGGCATTGGTCCCGGTTCGTCTGGACCCATTTGTCCCGGTTCCAGGCACGAACTGGGACCAACGGTCCTCGCTCCTGGCCCACAGCCATTGGTCCCGGTTCGTGGCTGGAACCGGGACAGAAGGGGGTCTTTAGTCCCGGTTCCAGCCACGAACCGGGACCAATGAGGTACCTATATATACCCCCTCACCGGCGAGCAGAGCACTCCACACTGCTCTGTTTTTTCTGGCCGGCGAGTGGAGAGCTTTGTGGTGCTCTAGCTCACCTACTATGCACATGAGGTGTTCGATGAAATGCCTAAGCCACACTAGTTAAGCTTTCTCCTCTCGAAGCTCGACCTCCAAGCTCCATTTTCCTCAAGATTTGTCTAGGTTTAGCGGTCCGTCATGTCCCGTCCCCGTCTTCACCGCCGTCGATCGCCCGCGCCGATCTCATCGCCGGCACCACCGTGGTGAGCCTCTTGTTCTTATCTTCTTTCTAAAACAAAAAATTCTTACTTGTATGATTAGATAGATACTTGTCTAATTTTCTTACTTTTATTATTGCTCGTTATTATATAGTGCGATGGTTTTGGTATCCGCCCCCGTCGGCCCTCGTCCTGTCTATGATTCGGATGTGGTATATATTATCTTTTATAACTATTTGGTTTCATTTATTGTTTATGACAATTATGCCAACCAACGTGACATAGATTTTATTTATCCAGGAGGTATGTGAACCGGAAATTCCAATCGACCCTATTGTCGAGAGGTTAAATTTAGTTGAAGAAGAAAACAATTACTTGAAGGAAAAAATAAAAAAATTGAGGAGGAGAAGATGATATTGGAGTTGCATGTTGCGGATGTCGTTGATTATCACAAGATCAACATGGATGCAATGCGTTTGAAGATTAGAAAGATTAGAAAATATGCCATTCATACCAAGGCTTGGTATCATTATGCCGTTGGATCAGTTGTTACCTTGGTTGCGATAATGATCACATTTGTTGTTGCATTGAAATGTTTTACATAGTTTCAATGTATGGTTTAATTAGATGCTCTGGAGAGCTATATGTTGTTTAATGAGAACTATGTATGTACTTTGGTTTTAATGTGATGATGAACTTCTATTAATTTGGTCACTTGTCTATCCATGATGTTCTGTAATGGTTTTTGACACACTTAATTATATATAATGCACGCAGATGAACCGGCAATGGATGTACGGTGACAGACACACCTCCGAGTACGTTAAGGGCGTGCATAATTTTCTCGAAGTGGCTGAGGCAAACAAGCAGAATGGTTTCATGTGCTGTCCATGCCCTATATGTGGGAATACGAAGTCTTACTCTGACCGAAAAATCCTTCACAGCCACCTGCTTTATAAGGGTTTCATGCCACACTATAATATTTGGACCAGGCACGGAGAAATAGGGGTTATGATGGAAGACAGCAAAGAAGAAGAGGACGATGACAACTATGTGCCCCCTGAATACGGTGATGCTGCAATGGGGGAAGCTGCTGAAGATCAAGAGGAACCAGACGATGTGCCCGATGATGATCTCCGCCGGGTCATTGTTGATGCAAGGAGACAGTGCGAAAGTGAAAAGGAGAAGCTGAAGTTCAATCGCATGTTAGAGGATCACAAAAAAGGGTTGTACCCCAATTGCGAAGATGGCAACACAAAGCCCGGTACCGTACTGGAATTGCTGCAATGGAAGGCAGAGAATGTTGTGCCTGACAAAGGATTTGAGAAGCTACTGAAAATATTGAAGAAGAAGCTTCCAAAGGATAACGAATTGCCTGAGAGTACGTACGCAGCAAAGAAGGTTGTATGCCCTCTAGGATTGGAGGTGCAGAAGATACATGCATGCTCTAATGACTGCATCCTCTACCGCGGTGCGTACGAGGATTTGAACGCATGCCCGGTATGCGGTGCATTGCGGTATAAGATCAGACGAGATGACCCTGGTGATGTTGACGGCGAGCCCCCCAGGAAGAGGGTTCCTGCGAAGGTGATGTGGTATGCTCCTATAATACCACGGTTGAAACGTCTGTTCAGAAACGAAGAGCATGCCAAGTTGATGCGATGGCACAGAGAGGACCGTAAGAAAGACGGGAGGTTGAGAGCACCCGCTGACGGGTCGTAGTGGAGAAAAATCGAGAGAAAGTACCGGGCTGAGTTTGCAGGTGACCCAAGGAACGTATGGTTTGGTTTAAGCGCGGATGGCATTAATCCTTTTGGGGAGTAGAGCAGCAATCACAGCACCTGACCTGTGACTCTATGTATGTATAACCTTCCTCCTTGGATGTGCATGAAGCGGAAGTTCATTATGATGCTAGTTCTCATCCAAGGCCCTAAGCAACCCAGGAACGACATTGATGCGTACCTAAGGCCATTAGTTGAAGAACTTTTACAGCTCTGGAATGGAAACAGTGTACGTGTGTGGGATGAGCACAAACAGAAGGAATTTAACCTGCATGCGTTGTTGTTTGTAACCATCAACGATTGGCCCGGTCTCAGTAACCTTTCAGGACAGACAAACAAGGAATACCACGCATGCACGCATTGTTTAGCTGACACCGAAAGTATATACCTGGACAAATGCAGGAAGAATGTGTACCTGGGCCATCTTCGAATTCTTCCGACCACCATCAATGTCGAAAGAAAGGCAAGCATTTCAAAGGCGAGGCAGATCACCGGAAGAAGCCCGCCATGCGTACCGGTGATCACGTACTTGCTATGGTCAATGATTTACACGTAATCTTTGGAAAGGGTCCTGGCGGACTATCTGTTCCGAATGACGCTGAGGGACGCGCACCCATGTGCAAGAAGAAATCTATATTTTGGGACCTACCCTACTGGAAAGACCTAGAGGTCCGCTCTTCAATCGACGTGATGCACGTGACGAAGAACCTTTGCGTGAACCTGCTAGGCTTCTTGGGCGTGTATGGGAAGACAAAAGATACACCGGAGGCACGGGAGGACCTGCAACGTTTTCACGAAAAAGACGGCATGCCTCGAAAGCAGTATGAAGGTCCTGCCAGCTACGCTCTTACCAAAGAAGAGAAGGAAATCTTCTTTGAATGCCTGCTCAGTATGAAGGTCCCGTCTGGCTTCTCGTCGAATATAAAGGGAATAATAAATATGCCAGAGAAAAAGTTCCAGAACCTAAAGTCTCATGACTGCCACGTGATTATGACGCAACTGCTTCCGGTTGCATTGAGGGGGCTTCTATCGGAAACGTCTGATTAGCCATTATGAAGCTATGTGCATTCCTCAATGCAATCTCTCAGAAGGTGATCGATCCAGAAATCATACCAAGGCTAAGGAGTGATGTGGCGCAATGTAAAGTGCTTGTGGCAGGAACCCGGGAATGATTACTGTGGATGCTACGTCTGCGAGTTCATCTACAACACGACGGCCAAGAATAAGCGGGGCTACTCTAAAAGACAATATGAAATGCGTAAGCAATAATATTCACAATTTTATTTTATTACCATCATTTGTGTTGAGTTTCATTCATATATATGTATTGACCCCCTTCTTCAAATTAGATATGGCAGATGTGGAATGAACTCCTACCACAAGATCGCATGCGAGGAATTCAAGAGGAATTGGCGGGATTCTTTCTTGACTACGTGTCATCAATAAAGTCGGATAATACCATGTGGAACTTGAGTTCAGATGTTAGGGTATTGTAAGAGATCTTACATTTTGATATATATGTAGCCAGTAGTGTCGAATAGATATACGAAAACTTGTTGTTCGACCAATCTCTCAGAGAAGGAGAGGTCGATCACTTCTCTCTGTATATGTTCATGACGATCTTCTGTACTTAATGGTTTCCTTCATTTGCTTACTAGCTAGCGTGTCGAGTCCTCTCTATGTGTATATATAGTACGTAGCATCGACCAAGCACGGAGATAAGAGAGGACACTTCTCTCTATTAGCTAGCTAACACAATATATGAAACCCCTAAATTAACCCTACAAAACCCCCCAAAACCCCCAACCCCCCCCCCCCCTTCAGAAAAAAACAAAAATCCTAGCCCCTGAAATGCTGACGCGTGGATGCTTATTGGTCCCGGTTGGTGCTACCAACCGGGACAAAAGGCCCCCCTTCCTGGGCAAGCCGCAGCGGCCACGTGGAGCCCCATCTATCCCAGTTGGTATAAGAACCGGGACTAAAGGTATTGGGCTTTAGTACCGACCCTTTAGTCCCGGTTCCCGAACCGGGCCTTATAAACCGGGACAAATGGGCCTTTTTCTACTAGTGAGACAAGGCCGTCGTCTACGTGAGGGTGTTGTCTCCATAGCAGCATGGATGGAACGGGGTGGTAGTGTTGCTGCCCTTGCTGCTGGAGCATGAGCCTGCAACACAGCTTTGTCGAGCGGGCGAGGGGTGGCCGGGGGCCGGGCGGAGGTGGGCGGGGGACGTGGTCACGCGGCAAAAAATTTACTTTGCGCAGTTGCGGCCGAGTATTTTTAGGTCACCGCTAGGAGGCGGGGTAAATTTTGTACTTCCTTAAACGCTTTAGGAATTCGGCTAAGTCCCGGTTAGAGGGGTAAAACCGAAATTTTACTTCTCTATAGCCTTTTAGGGATCAGCTAGAGATGCTTTAGGATAGTAAAATTCGGCGTGTTTCCCCATTTTATTGGTTCAAGGGTAGCTGTAACTTTTTTTTCCTCTTCTTCATTCCCGAGAAATAAATTAGGAGTAAGATTTCACTAATGTCGTGGAGTCAAAATCCATAGTGATTATAGACTTTAAAAAAAAACTTTCAATCTATTCATCTTCAATCATGGCAGTACAAAGAACAACAGAGATAATAAAAATTACAACTATGTATGTGGACCACCTAGCGACGATTACAAGCACTGGAACGAGCCGAATGCGCGCTGTCATCATCGCCCCTCCCTTACCGGAGTCGGGCAAACCCTGTTGTAGTAGACAGTTGGAAAGTTGTCATGCTAAGGCCCCATAGGACCAGCGCACCAGAGTAGCAACCTTCATCGCTGAAGAAAGTCATAGATCAGAACGATCAAACATGTAAACACCCAAACGAAAACGAACAAAGACCGGATGCAAACAGATCCACCGAAGACTAGCACCGACTGAATCCCGCGAGATCCGACAGAGACACACCTCCACACGCCCTCCGACGATGCTAGACTCACCATCAGGACGGGGATAGAACGTGGGAGACATTATTCCTACTAAGGCACATTGCCGCCGCTACACAGCCTCAACCAAGACATTGAACCTAACAAGAAGAGAACAGAATCCCTCCTCTCGGCGGGGGGCCAAGATCCTCCGCACCTCCATGGCCTAGAGGCCGTCGGAGATGGGGTGGACCGGCGGCGGCGGCGAGTGGAGAAGAGCTTTTCCTGTAGAGGAGGAAAGAGATATGTTGTGGGACCAATTGATCATAGTTATTATAGATGTGGTAAATGGATCTAGCCTATGAAGATTGGCTTGTGAAATCAAACCCTGATCAGCTTGTTATTTACATAAATTCAGATAAAAACATAATTTACATAAGATACAGTTCATCATGCCCCTCAACACTACTCAGTGATCAACAACTATTGTAGCGCCGCGATGTCCCCAAACCCATCCCAGGGCGTCGTCGTCGGTGCCATCCTCTCACCGCTACCGTAGCACGACGCCACGGCGGCCCCCTGAAACCCGGCATTGTTGCCGCAAGCGTTGCTTGGCGACGAGAAGAGGCCGCACACGTCCGAAGAAACCCCATGGAAGAAGTCGCGGTACTCGTACGACCCTTCCCCCGCCGGCAGCTCCCCGACGCGATCCGCGCACCCTCCCGTCCCCTGCGGCGAATCCGGGTCGTTCCTCTCCACCAGCTGCTTGAACATGGTCGACTTGAGAAGCAGGCTGAGCGCCGTGGACGAGGACGACGACGAGCTCCTCCTCCTCAGGCCGCCACCGAGCGCCGCCGCGCTGTGGTCGAGGATGAAAGGGCTGCCCGGGGCCGCCGCCGTCGTGGGAGGGAGCATGAGGTGGGCCTCGGCCGGGAGGAAGCGCTCGTGCTCCACGGGGCTGGGAGGGAGCTGCGTGTGCATGCCGGCGAGGAGGTGGTCGGCGAGCACGGCCGGGCCGGCGACGGGGGGCTTGAGCCACGTGATGTAGGACCTGAGGTCGAAGTTGGTGACGGCGTTGACGCCCTTGTACTCGATGGCCGCGATGTCGTAGGCGCGCGCCGCCTCCTCCTGCGTGCCGTAGGTGCCGAGGTAGAGGTACTTGTTCCCGAAGACGCGCCCGATCCTCGCCTCCCATCGTCCGTTCTGGTGGTGCCTGGCGACGCCGCGGTACTTGGACACGCCTCTGGAGAAGCCGCTGCTCTTCCTGGAGGAATCAGGTTGGAAATTTCAGAGTTAGCTAGGTGCACGTAAGAGGAGATTGGAGACATGCATGTGCTAGGGGTTTGGAGTTAACATGTGCCACCTCCTTAGCGACGCGAGGTACTCCTCCTTGGTGAGCGTCTCCATGATCTTGAGCTCCTTGTCGTAGTCCATGACCGGGAAATTGGTGTAGGTGGTGGCGCCCCAGTACTTGAGAGCAGCCAGGTCGTAGGCCCTCGCCGCTGCCTCCTCCTCGTCGTATGCTCCAAGATACACTGTTGCAGATCAAACACTTCTGTGTCACTACTACTTTCCAGCGTTAATCAGCTGATGCGTGTACATTTCTATCGTGGCATGGCAACAAAGCAGAGTATTGTACGTACCCTGCTTGCCCTTCTTCCTCTGCGTGGGGTTCCACGAGTTCTTGTCCCACAGGTGCGCCTCGTAGCGGCCCGTCCACCGATGCCTGCATCCACACATCCATGGAAGAATTGGTTACCTTCACACCAAGGCATCGGGACATATGCAATTTTGATGAACACGGCGAGCTCATCTTTGAACATAAGTAAGCACACTTTACCTGCTGACTCCCCGGAACCTGGAGCTCCTCTTGACGGCGACGCCGGGCAGGGACGCCTTGCCGACGCCGCCGCCGACCGGCCCGAGCGTCGGCTCCCTCCTCCTCCTCCTGACCACGACCTCGCCGCCGCCCCCGCCGACCACCGCGGGCTGCCCCGCGTAGCTCTCGATCTCGCTCTTGACCATCAGGATGCTGTCCATACCCACCTCTTCTTCCCTCTCTCCAACAGATGTGAATGTGATCGATCGAACCAAGGAAACCCAACGAACGTAGGCCGAGGACGTGCGGCAATGTTGCAGTTGCGCTTGTGTGAGAGGAGCCAGGTGAGGAGACGAGCTGCTGCGTGCAGGTGTCCGCGCGCGGGGGCGCTTATATGCTGGCGACAGATCTTGTCCGGAGCGGCAGCTAGGGAGGAGAAGCAGACAAGGCGATTGATGGTTCCGTGGCTCCCGCGTCTGTCTTTACTATGCGGGTTTTGTTCGGGAACATCGATTTTAAGCGCATGCAGCCACGGATCCTCTGTCCGGTGGCGGAACTCGGCCGAGTTTCTTGGCGACGGCTGCGTGTGTTTCCTTGTTATATTATACAGTACGTGACCGGAGCGGAGAGCATATGTCTGCGTGGCGAACTAGGGAGGGCTCGGAGGAGCAGAGCGTCGCGTTCGCACGAGCCCGGACCAAAGCGTGCTGGGGACGAGAGTACGAGGACGAAATAGCGGCAGGCCAGCTGAGAAACCCGTGCGCCGCCCTTGTCTCGTGCTCTGCTTGCGGAGTAGGTGACATGTCTCGTGCGCTTCACCTGCGAAAGTGACGATCCCTCGTTTTCTTTCTGGTGGAAACTCTCGGCTTCTCAACAACCAGCCCTGCGACTGCGAGGGCTTGGGGTGTTCGTCGCGGCCGTGGCGCCGACGCATTGACGGTGACAGGGACCGGCGCTCTCGGGTTGCCCGCGCCGTACGAGTGCGTCCGTGTCGTGCCACACACCGTCCAGTCCATCAGAGCGGCTTCGATGCCATTGGGAGTCAGCTGACCGCAATGAACTGCAGCAAAATCTTCAGTACTACTGTACGCATTAGTGGAAACACATGGTTTGCGATGATGTTTTGGCAGGAGTAGGACATCTCGAATAAGACTTTTTGGTTAGTATGCTTGATCAAACAACAAACATGGTTGTGGCGCAGTTGGCAAGCGCGTAGGTGCGTGCTCCTGAGCTCGAGAGTTCGAGCCTCCATCACCACAACAACCGGGGTACAAAGTGGTGATGAAAATGCTCAGTGGCAACTTGGGTCGTCGCATGCATCTGATTTGCAGATGATACGAGCAAATCTGAACTTTGTTTTTGTCCTCCTTTTTTTCTGTGCTCCGTCCCCTGGACTAGCTGAACAAACAGAGCGAGAGGTTGGTCGGTCAAAATTCAGAAGAACAAAAAGGAGATTGGCTTCGCCCGGGTTCGAACCGGAGACCTTCAGTGTGTTAGACTGACGTGATAACCAACTACACTACGAAACCGTTGAGTGCTAGATTCCTCTAATAACTATATGGAGGTTACGTGCTATGCATTTCACATGGAAGATGATAAATGCACGAAAAAGAAAACAAGGGACAGTGGACTAGCTGACATGGCAGGAGACGAAATTTTCTTTGCACAAGGGCCCTGCCATAGGGCAAGAGAACACACAACCTGAGGGACATACAAAACAAATGTAGCGCTTCCCATCTCAATTACACAGGAGCTCACCATCAGGAGAGTTGGGCACTTTAGATTCTTTTTTTAGAGAATTTCTCCATGCTGATAATCCAAGAGGCGCAATCATTGTAGCAGTAGTGCTGATTGTGGATCGCTTTGCAGCACTTTCCATTGTTGCAGTAGAGCATCCACCTCTGCAAAAAGACATCTTATGTTGCCCCATATTCGCCCATGAAAGAAGAATTCATTATGTAAGTTCCAAATATTCCATAGCCCACCAGCACAAAAGGCGTTATGAGTTCGAGTTTTTTCTCCAAGCCGCCATCGATCAAGCAATGTGTCCATCGATTGAGAGGTTGGTTAATCGAATCATTCAGAAAATAGAAACAAAAAAAATGCGATGGTACTACTCAATCAAAAAAAGAAGTTGAATATATTCCTTTTCTGCACGGAAGGGTTAAGTAAGGTCATCCAGTGACCTACTCTTCACCAGTTTGTCACAAGTAAAGGCCCTGCTAGTAGGAAACAACCACATGAATTTTCAGGGGAACATGGACTCTCCACTAGGATTAACACCCCCTCCCCCTTGCACACACAATTGATACCAGAATTATCAAAGTTTCAAGTAGGACAATCAACAACCCAGGGAGGGTTCTTGCAAAAGAAAAAAAACAGGGCGGGGCACACTGCTTATTAGAAATCACAATGGTCTACCACGTGGCACATGTTGCAAGCAACCTGGAGAAATAAAATCACAATAATGGTCTAGTTTCATGTCTTTGTGCTCTTATAAAGCAGCACTTCGATAACACGTGTTCAATTGTTTCCTGTCTCCACTTCTTGTGGTTGACGACTCATGTGGCTCTTCATGATCTCCAAGATAATTTTGCCTTTTATGGATCTAATCTTGTATAGTTTTTCTTTAGGGATTTTGGGAGGAAAAGCAGGACTCAAAGGCTAGAGGTGAGGATGACAACTTCGAAGGACATTAGTGAAACCTATGTTTCTGTCAGGGAGAGTGGACTATCTGGAGACGACGACATATTGTACTGGTTATCAGAACACGAGCAAAGGATCGGGGAGGTGGAAGACCGCGGGATGGCGACAGCGCACTCCTCCCAGTGAATCTCATCGAGGAGCAATGACGCGAGCAGTAGGCCAGCAGTATGGGCCCTTCCTGATGATGGGGGGGGAGGGAGGAGTGGCGGGGCGGCGAGAGGGAGCCGACGGGGAGGAGGCGTTGGAGGAGATAAGGTCACGACAGGGGCAGAGGCGGGGGATGGCAGCGGCGGCAAGAGGGATCGGGTGTGTGTGTGAGTTCATCCAGCGGCGGCGGCGGCTTTCACGAGCATGGGGTCTTGCTGGGAAGAAACCCAATGGTATTAGGGTTATATAGCATAAGGTGAAATCCCTATAATGCCATCGGCGGGGCATCGAAATCGCAGAAGAAGCCACCGCATGGTTCACACTATTCATTGTAGCAGTAGTGTGGTTTCATCTGATGGCCAGATGTTGGAAATATGCCCTAGAGGCAATAATAAATAGGTTATTATTATATTTCCTTGTTCATGATAATCGTTTATTATCCATGCTAGAATTGTATTGATAGGAAACTCAGATACATGTGTGGATACATAGACAACACCATGTCCCTAGTAAGCCTCTAGGAGACTAGCTCGTTGATCAATAGATGGTTATGGTTTCCTGACCATGGACATTGGATGTCGTTGATAACGGGATCACATCATTAGGAGAATGATGTGATGGACAAGACCCAATCCTAAGCCTAGCACAAGATCGTGTAGTTCGTTTGCTCAGAGCTTTTCTAATGTCAAGTATCATTTCCTTAGACCATGAGATTGTGCAACTCCCGGATACCGTAGGAATGCTTTGGGTGTACCAAACGTCACAACGTAACTAGGTGGCTATAAAGGTGCACTACAGGTATCTCCGAAAGTGTCTGTTGGGTTGGCACGAATCGAGACTGGGATTTGTCACTCCGTGTAAACGGAGAGGTATCTCTGGGCCCACTCGGTAGGACATCATCATAATGTGCACAATGTGACCAAGGAGTTGATCACGGGATGATGTGAGTTACGGAACGAGTAAAGAGACTTGCCGGTAACGAGATTGAACAAGGTATCGGGATACCGACGATCGAATCTCGGGCAAGTACCATACCAATTGACAAAGGGAATTGGGTACGGGATTGATTGAATCCTCGACATCGTGGTTCATCCGATGAGATCATCGAGGAGCATGTGGGAGCCAACATGGGTATCCAGATCCCGCTGTTGGTTATTGACCGGAGAGTCGTCTCGGTCATGTCTGCATGTCTCCCGAACCCGTAGGGTCTACACACTTAAGGTTCGGTGACGCTAGGGTTATAGAGATATTAGTATGTGGTAACCCGAAAGTTGTTCGGAGTCCCGGATGAGATCCCGGACGTCACGAGGAGTTCCGGAATGGTCCGGAGGTAAAGATTTATATATGGGAAGTCTTATTTTGGTCGCCGGAAAAGTTTCGCACTTTATCGGTATTGTACCGGGAGTGCCGAAAGGGGTCCGGGGGTCCACCAGCCCCGGGGGCCACATGGGCTGTAGGGGGTGCGCCTTGGCCTATATGGGCCAAGGGCACCAGCCCCAAGAGGCCCATGCGCCAAGAGATAAGGAAAAGGGAGAGTCCTAAAGGGGGAAGGCACCTCCGAGGTGCCTTGGGGGGAAGGACTTCTCCGTGGCCGCACCCTTCCTTGGAGGAAGGGCCAAGGCTGCGCCCCCCCCCCCCTCCCCCTCTCCCTTGGCCCTATATATAGTGGGGGGAAGGGAGGGCAGCAATACCTAAGCCCTGGCGCCTCCCTCTCCCTCCCGTGACAACTCTTCATCCCCGCTTGCGCTTGGTGAAGCCCTGCCGGGATCCCACTACTTCCACCACCACGCCGTCGTGCTGCTGGATCTCCATCAACCTCTCCTCCCCCCTTGCTGGATCAAGAAGGAGGAGACGTCGCTGCTCCGTACGTGTGTTGAACGCGGAGGTGCCGTCCGTTCGGCGCTAGGATCATCGGTGATTTGGATCACGACGAGTACGACTCCATCAACCCCGTTCTCTTGAACGCTTCCGCTCGCGATCTACAAGGGTATGTAGATGCACTCCCCTTCCCCTCGTTGCTAGATTACTCCATAGATTGATCTTGGTGATGCGTAGAAAATTTTGAATTTCTGCAACGTTACCCAACACCAGAATCTTCCGAGCGTGAGATCCGACCGCCGAAAACGCATCAAAAACTCGATCCGACGGCCGAAATGCCCTGAGCTCTGAGAAGCCTCAGTTTCTCCCCCTGTGCTTCTTTCTGGATATGGGATGAGTGTTTGTGTTACAAAAAGGCAATAACAAGTTCATCGGATGATGCATCAACCCTTTTGGCACCAGAAACAATTAAAAAGGAAACAAATATGTAACAGAAAACAATCACCACCACATATGTTAACAAAGTCGTTAATAATGGAAGTTATATAACAAAATCAAAAATCATGGTCATATAACTCAGTAATACAAACTGAAGCTACATGAACAGATCGATGTTCCCCTCATATGATGGATTCACGCTCGGATTATGACGCTACCAACCTCGCAAAGAACAATCAACCTTACATCGCCGGACGATCGGCGCCGGCCATGTCAGTCCCCGCCGCGACGGGTCTCCCGGCCCACCCAAGGCGTGTATATGTCTCCCGAGTGGGAGTCCCCCTCGTACGTGCCCCCCGAGAAGGAGTACCCGTCGACGGACCCGTCCGCCTCGTAGGGCTCCGTGTCGAAGTGCTCTCCGGCGAACGGCTCCCCGACGAACGCATCCCCGATGAAAGAATCTTCAGCGAACGTTTTCGACCCGTGCTGCTCCTGGCCCGGCGTCGACTTGGCGGCCTCGAACCGCCGGAGCACGCCGGTGAGGTCGGCCGCCACTTCCTCCGCCGCGGGCGCGGGGTTCTTCCCCTTGTAGAACTTGAGCAGCTCCTCCTTGGTCCTCTCGATGCGCTTGTCGACGTGTGCGCCGCGGCCGCGGCCGGTGCTGTTGCTGAAGAGGCGGCGCGAAAGCACGACCGCGATCGCCGCCGCGGCGGCGGGAGCGGGTGCCCACGCCGATGGCTGGAGGAGAGCACGTGCCAAAACTAATCGGAGCGCCATGATCCAATTGGTTCAGCACCTGCCTTATAATTCTGACCTGCGTATATATAATACACTTCGGGTGGGCTTTTCGTTCGCAGTTCGGGTCGGACTTGTGCTATTGCATAGCAACATGGCCCAGGGCGTAAAAGGGCGATGGCGGCCCAGTGTATGATTCGATGCCTCCAAGCCCATCATCGCCCCTTGCTCATTCGAGTCGGACAAACCTTATTGTAGTAGGCAGTCGAAAAATCGTCATACTAACACCTCAAAGGACCAGCGCACCAGAGCAGTAACCATCGTCGATGAAGAGAGTTGTAGATCGAAAACACCAAACCTGTAACCACACGAACGAAGACGGACGAAAATTGGATTCAAATAGATCCGCCGAAGACCAACACCAATCGAAACCCGCGAGATCCGACGAAGACACACCTCCACATTTCCTCCGATCATGGGATGGGGATCGAATGTGGGAGACATTATTCCTACTGAAGGACATCACCACCGCCACACAGTCGCGACCACGACGTTGAACCTAACAAAATGAGAACAGGGCCCCTCACGCCAGTGGGGGCCTGTGATCCTCCGCACCTCCACGGCCCAAATGCCATCGAAGGCGGGGCGGATCGTCGACGGTGCCGGCGGGAGGAGGAAGGAGACTTTTCTTGAGGAGCATGAAAGACAGCCACATATTGTATCCCCTTCCTAGTCAATGATGCTTTCGGCACAGTCTCCTATTTTTGTCCATTTAGTTGGAGGTTTAGAAGTAGCATTAAGCACACATATATAGGTATAAGGGGTGCTTTGGCTCAAAGAAGAAGTGGGGGAAAACATAGAAATAGGAAAATTTCCTACGATGACGCTATTGTTTGGTTCAAAGGAATGAGGCTAAGAGAAAATGGAGAAAAATTTCCTTTGATCTTAATTTCAAAGGAAAAAGGTTGGAATAATACAATCCACTCCCTTTTCAAATTCCCATGGGCGAATAACGAGATTTAAATCCTTAGCGGTACAATAACATACCGATTATATATTTTTCATGTGATTTGACTTTGATATGACGCGTTTATTGGGATTCTTGTTTTTCTTGCCCCTGTGAACCAAAGCATATTTCAATCATCTATTTATGTGGTTTCAAATATCTATTTATGGGGTTTATGGGGTTTCCAATCATCTATTTCAGGCATGCATTCCTACCATATTCTCACGCCTTACTATGTTTATGTTTTTAGAATATTGCAAACCAAATAATCCGTAGGGGCTAACATTTTCTTCTTCGTGTTTCTCTGTCCCCCTCTCCCGGTGAGAGTCGCAAATGTTTTCCCCTGCTCTCCTCTCCTCCTTCGATGATACTGCCGTCCAGAGCGATGATGGGAGGGAGCTCAGGTTGCTCTTGTATATAGTACTCCCTCCGTCCCATAATATAAGAGTGTTTTTAACACTATACTAGTGTCAAAAACGCTCTTATATTATGGGACGGAGGGAGTAGGTTTCAATAGGCTTGTGGTTGCTGCTGTCTGGCCTCGTGCAACTAGGGAGCTCCTCACCAGAGAAGGCAAGCGGTGGCCGACCTTTTCATCGCAACTAGGGAGCTCCTCACCGGAGAAGGCGAGCAATGGTCGACCTTTTCATCCTCCTACTGTCTTCCACAATGGAAGTCGATTGTTGGTGGTGGATGTGGCACGAGCTCTGTCAATATGCTTGGTAGTTGTCCAGATCTAGCTAGTCGTTTCTCTCCTTTCTCACTTTGCTACTATGATGGTAGAAGGCGAGTTCTAGATGAACGAGCTTCGGATTCTCCTGATCTGGAGCTCTGAGGGGAACAAATAGCAAAAAAAAACACACCACAATTGGCGTTAGAGTTTAAAAAACCAACCCTTTATTTTTGCCGGTAAAACCTACTGGTTTTGGGTTAGCAGAAAAAACACTGATTATATATTGCATAATTTTAAGCCCGTTTTCACTGGTCAGGCCCACACGTCAGTGCTGACCTGGCAAACAAAATGCCGGGCACGTTGACTTCGTTGACCCTCTCTTTTTTCTTCTCTCCCACCTCTCTCTTGGGCATTATGACAAACACCTTGCCTGCTTCTCAAGCATGACGGACCAGCTGACCTGGGAGATGACGAACCATAGTAGATGTTGCATAATTTAATTCTTTTATAGTAGAATAACATCTAAAGCTCCATTGACAACCATCGTAGTACTCCATTCATAATTACGACCTTTATTGTGTTCCTTGGGGTCCAGACTCTCCCAATTTGCCTACACGAGGCTTCCATTATTCAACACAACACACTGTCAGTTCTCAACCAGCTAATTCTGTCCGTGTTGCTTTCTCTCCATCGCCAGTCGTGTTCTTCTAGCTAGTTGTCCTAGCCTAGGCATATCATGTAGCCGCAGGAAGTGCCCACTTCTTGGGCAAGGGGCCAATGTCATATATGATCTCCCTGTGGCACGACCAGACGAGTTTGATGGCTTCTGGAGTGCCGATCCCTGCGCCTCTTGGGTCGCCCGCAGGACCAAACCTGAATTACGAAAAATGTTAGATGATTCAACAACATTTGCCGATGATCACTGGTATTGGCAACGGGACTTTAGCTCACCAATGGTTCTGCGGAGCGCCAGTGGTCCTTGCTCGAATTCCAGCATACGTTGTCCCGTTAACCGATCTCCCCAGTACTTCCTGAAAACCGAGATGATAAGAGCGAATCATTACCAAGCTGAGGAATGTTCAGTTACCGATGTACAAGAGACATGAGGGTAATAGTGTAAATTATGCTAGAAGATGACTTGAGAAACCACAACTTTATCTGCTGTCTTGGTGCAAAAAATTAAGACTTTCCAGGATAATAAAGCAGTCAAATGGATATAAATTTCAACACTGAAAAGAGATGAACAAACTCGCCTGCAGGAATAACTTGTCGTTTGAAACTACTGCAGCTGTCAGATGCGCATTCATCCTTTCACAGGCTTCTAATACCAATTCAAGCTGATCTTCAGAGTATTCTGTAACCACCTGAATTATGCACTCACAATAGGTAAGTATATTACTTAAGAAAACTATCAAAGAAATACAACTTCAAACCAACTTAATATTTGTATTCTAGGATACAAGACCTAGCTACTCCCTCTGTTACAAAATTTAAGACGTTTTTTATGCACTATGCAAAACCAAAAAACGTATTACATTTTGGTACAGAGGGAGTACCTTCGAATGAAGCAAATTCAGTAAGGGTGGGTAAAACTAAGTTTTCTTTTGCTATACACAAATTCGAAATATAAGATGGACCTAAGCATCAAGAGAAGATAAATATTACATTCTATAACCAAGAAACTTATTATTCAGCTACTCCATAATAAGGCCATAAACATGGGGCCATCTGATACACACGCTTATTAAGGAGGTCAGTAACACTTTTTTTTTTCATTTGAGCTGGACGTCAGTAACACTAACATCATTGGAAACCAGTTACCATCAAAATGCTGTATTTTACCATGTCAAAAGGACGGTGTCTGAATGTATTACCTGGAAAGGACCAAATATCTCCTTTGTCACAAGCTCAAAGTTATCGCTTTTAAGAATCTCCACTAGTGGGACAAATACAGCAGTAGGCTTGATGGCACCATATATTTCTGGGATGGAGTGATTCCCCAAAGGTTCACCACCAAACAGAACCTTTGATCCTGGTATTTTGAGAAGGTTGTTCATGTGCTCTATCATGGTTGCTGTTGTAACCTGCATAAGCAGATAATTATGATAAAATTAATTCTATGGTGAAACTTGAAACCGCTTAATACTGTATAGTTACGCAAGTATATTTGCTCGAAAAGTAGCACAATGACATGTATACCAAGCGCGCAACCAATTAAGTTAGAAATGAGTCATTCATTGATGAAGTGAGGTGGGTCAATAGATTGACTTAGTGAGCACTTCATTCCTACTCCCTTCGTCCGGAAATACTTATCAGATAAATGGATAAAAATGGATGTACCTAGAACTAAAATACGTCTAGATACATCCATTCCTCCGACAAGTATTTCCGGACGGAGGGAGTACTAGAAACTGCATATACTGTTCATCCAGTTGTGCAACCATACCAACAGTTTTTTTTAAATGGTGTTAAATGACTATGTGTTCTCTCTCTTATGCATTGTAATGTGCAAGGACAAGTTCCTTCAGTTTTCTTTAATTTTCTTACGCAAGTTCAGTTCTCTGGTTTATACAATACTTGATGCTTGGACTATCACAGCAACCAAATTGGGAAACAATTATTATTAATTGGTTCTGATTTATTGCATGGTTTTAGCTTTTAACAGCTAAACCCTGCCAAAGCAAACACCATGAAAATAAAGTTACTAAAGAATAGAATGTGAGTACAGATGTCACCCACAGTAAGGACTGGACCAATAGTCAAATCTTCAAGCTTCCTCCTCTCAGAAAGTTTCTTCATTTTCTCAAGTAGCCCACTAGATGACCAATTCTGCAATTGAAGGAAAACTATTAAACACACTGTAGCTGCATATGTTGACAGAGAAGCACAAGGATGTAATAAGCTCCCAAAGTTCATAAAAAGTCATTCCCTTTTTTACTTCCTCTGGAGCATACTTATTATCTTAAAATAACAAAAATCAGTATGACAAGGGATAGCTGGACTCAAACCAGTGGTCATAAGGATATCATCAACTGGGCTCATAAGTCACTTATAAACCTAGGAAGGAAAATTGTGCACTGGTGATATCATTCATCTTTACCTTGTGCATGAATAGCATAGACTGAGCAGAGCACTTCTGACCACTGCAAGCGTAAGCATCCTGGTCACAAACCCATGAAATATAATCGACCTGTTTGAGCATCATATCACAAAAGCAAGTCAGCTTGGTAAATACACGATACTGACTTATGAATATACAATGTTATTATGAATATATTGATGTTAAGGATAGAACAGAAGTGACATCAGACCTCTTGAACATCTGGACCAAGAATTTTCCAATCAAAACCAGCATCTTCCAACTTGATCCGGCCTTGCAAATCAGCAGCCAATTTCTCTGCCACACGTGAGCTCCCAGTGAAGAGGGTCATTTTTGGATTTGCCTACAAAAGATCATGTGAAGAATAAATCCAACCATGAAATATGTGCTGCATATAAGACAGTAGTGCTAGCCCACTTGGTCAATAGCTAGTTCTGGATCAGAATAGAAAAGCTAGTGGACGCATATTGTTATGTTTTGAATTCCAAACAATCTCTGTTGTTGAACCCTTGAACATGTCGTACCACATTCAGTAAACTGAAAGAATGGTGGAAACACACACTGCTGCTTATCACTAACATGTGAAAAAGAATCTACATGTATATGTCCAAACATAGAATTGGCTTGTCACAGATTGATTAACTAGTTATATCATCTTACTATAGCACAAATTCCTTTCCAAAGCTACAGGAAACATTCTCCCAAAGTCATAAAATAGAAGTCAAACCTCCAACAGCAGCTTGTTCATTGTGATACCATCAGAATTTATGAAGTCCACGTCCTCTGCAGGTAACCCACACTCGTGAAGCAACCTGATCATTTGTTCCATCACAATGCTAACTTTGCTGTCAACTTTGAGGACTGGTTTATTTCCCATATAAAGTGCACCCATCAGTTGCAGTAAGGGAATCTCCAATGGGAAATTGAATGGTGTGATTATTGCAACCTGCCCAAAGTTAAAATTATATTAGACCTAACATGTCACAGGTAATAAAAAAAACTCATGGTGCATCAAAAGCTTAACATTCAGTTACTGGAATAACCATTTGAAGCAAGTAAAAAGAAATTAAACCATCAAAGCGTACTTCGGTTCACTCTCAAAAGAATGTAAGACATGCTAAAGAGTTCATGAAAAATTCAAAGTTCATCAAGCCAAATGTTTTACATCCACATGAAAGTTCCTTTGTAGTTCCAATGGGTCTAACTCTATTATAACCAAATAATTAGATTAAGGATGGAACCTGATCTTTGTCTAGCAACTTCACCATGGCAGTGCATATTCAACAAATAATATGTTAAGGGGAAAAAAACACTAGCAGGCTATGTTAAGCAATTATTTTGCCTAGTGTATCAGATACAGCTCACTTTTGCACACAGTTGAATTCCTGTGCCCAATAGCTTGTAAATCGAGTACCAGGAATCCAATTAGACCGTAACAATTCTTTAGAAGTGCTGATATGCAGTGGAAGGACCAAAAGGAGCAACAAATCTCAAATACAGCATTTTGTTTACCAAAGAAGTTTCGAGTACTTACTGGGCCAAATGGCCAACGATAGCCATTACTCATTTGTCCAACATGATTTCCAGGGACAGCAAATGACCGAGCCAGAAAGCGCACCTGTTATATCAGCCAGAGAGAAGATTAAAGTAGAAAGTATTATTATTGGGTGTTCATTTCAATCTGCAGACCGGGGCATACTAACAGCTCCTTGCTAAACATGCACGCATTCATATAAAATTGTACCATCATTTGTGAACAACTGAACAGGGAAATGAAGGAAATTATCTGTAGATTCACGTACCTGATCTCCACAGAAATTCTCCAAGAATTTTTGAGAAACTTGAACTTCCAAAAGAGCTTGTTGATAGCTCTTCGGGGAAACCCTTTGAACAAGCTTAGCAAAGAAATCTAAGACCTGTCAATCACCGGTGACAATGATGAGTGGAGAATTAGATGAGAAAAAAGGTGCTATCATTCTTCTCTCCTCTATGAAGGGATCGCAAAGTCTGGAGGGGATGCCCCTATTTGCATTAATAAATGTGCATCACATGGCAAAATGGTCCATGCACGTGTAGAGTCGTTTAAAAGAAGATCTGAGTAGAAGAAAGTCACATCATTTTTGTTTCAAGATGGCATACCTCAGGTTGACCAAGCATGTGTGCAGCTTTTGTAGATATATCTCCATACATGAGATACCTGCATATTGGAGGTTCCAAAATTCAGCAAGGTACAAGTGCTGATAGTGCCAGACACTACTATTATCAGCACAAGTTTATACAGGGCATATGGGTTTGTTCATATACCATGTTTGCTGACTACACTTTCAAGTCACAAAAACATGCTACTGCTGGAAGCATTGTTGAACCTTTTGATATCTGATCATTAGTATTTTACAAAATATTTAGATATGTGACATGAAAGTAATGTGTATAACTTTTGTAATTCATACTTTCAAATAGTTGCTAAAAGCATTTACGGTAAAAATAATGGCAAAATGCATCACAGAGACAGAGAAGTGAAGAGAATAAAGTAGCCACGGCTTACTGGCAATAATGTTGTCAGGGGGAGTATAAAGTAGCTACAGAATGCTTTTTAGGAGGTGCTGTCAGGCGACGAATGTGCATAAATTATAATGCCATAATTAACATGTGTACATAGGTTTGTAGGGTAAAAACTTCAGTGACCAAATACTAAATGGTGAGGAAAACCTTTGTAAATTGTGATTTCGTTTATATAGATTAAAAGGTTGATAATCGGATAAGTGGACCAGTCAAATAAAATTTCTCCAACAGGAAACTAACTAGTTATGTTAATTTTGAAACATGAGGTCACAAACATCAGGCAGCCAAAAAACAGTATTGCTATGAAATACGTTAACCGACTTAAATCCATGGTACAGGAGAACAACACATACCTCTCTGGAGCTCTAAGTGGGTTGTGAAGTCCATGCTTTGGGCATTTAGATAAACTCTCCACAAATGGCTGCACCGCAAAAATATTGCATATTGTTTGAGAACACACTTCGGAGCTAATAGACACACGACAATACCAGTATAAAGTTTAAACAAGGAAAAGTCAGTCTTTGTATTTTAAGCTGAGAAAAGTTGACAGAAGTTGATAGATATGACTAAATTACACTCGTAGCACTGTAACATGGAAGTCAAAAGAGAAGCACCCCAAAGCATCAATACCTTTATTTCAGACCCCTGAACCTCGGCAACTTTGATAAACTTTTCGCCATTTAAAGGATCGACTATCCAGTTCCAGTTAGCAGACTTTATCCATTTTCCCTGCACTGAACTTAACTTCGTCAATGGATGTGGTGAAATAGCATATTTCACTTCGGTGGGGAACAGAACATGATGGTCACAGATGAAACTACAAAGAAGCCGAATGACTGATTCCATGTTCTAGCCATTCAATTTCAGGTTCCCTAGTTTTAAACATACTTGTTCAACAGTAGTACAGTACAGAACTAGGTGCCATCAAGTAATCAGAACACGAGCCTAAAAAACAAAGCACCACAATGACCAAACACATCTTGCCCATTTGGCCAAGTAGGAACTTCACAGGAATGAAGTCTGATGCTGATGCTGATAACACAAATCGGACGAGATGGAAAGCTCCTTCTCGAGTAAAATTATTCCTATATCCACCTTCACCATAAAAATAACCCTATTCCTACACATCGCTCTTACACATCACAAGCAGTAATCAGTAACCCGCTGGACAGAGGCAGCTCTGAAGCGTGTCCATGCCAAAGCTAGCAAGCAGGCAGGACCAATTTAAAGCAACCCACACAAGCAGATCCCCCAAATGCCGGCCATCTCACCAAAATTCTGCACTTCCGCCGGGCTTGAACCTGAGATCTCCTCGGGGGACACCGTCGCAAATGCCGGCGTGTGCAGCCACCTGCGCATCGCCCAAAACTGTCAGTAACGGCCCAAACACAAACCAAATGGTCCGCGGTCAGTGCATAATCGAGCCGTAGCAAATCAATCGCAGCCCCCCTCACAACCCTGGAAGCTACCAGCCCAGATCGCGCCTGAAATCGCGGTCACGGAGCAGGCGGTTCTAGCTCCCGTGTTAAGAAATCGGCGTAAAATTTCCACGGACTGTTCACCCCGCGCACGCCACAGATGATGATAAGCTTTGGACGGAGCCGGATCGCAACAGAAGAAGAAGAAGAAAAACGGAGCGGGGATGAGAGGCGGAGGCGGGTCACCTGGAAGCGAACGCGGCGGGGGATCGTCGGAGGGCCGCGGCGGCGGCGAGGTGCCGCCGGGAAACGAGGCGGCTCATCGGCTGGCTACTCGCGCTCGATCTCACCTGGGAGCACGGGACGCGGCGGCAGTGTGGTGTGTGGTTCGACTTGGATGGAGTGACGTCGTCGGCTCGCTCACTGCAGCCTGTGCCCCTGTGGTCGATTTTATATATAAGGGAAAATTAAGAGTAGAGTGTACTTGCGTATGATTGTAGGGAGCCGTTTTAAATATGGTTTATGAGATTCCAAGCTGCAAAATGCCACAAAATTATCGGATATTTCAAATGGAGCTCGAGCCTGCTCCCGATGAACTGTAAATTCAAAAATTGTAAAAAATCAAAAGAACCTGATTTTTTTTGGCACGTACTATAGTTAGTAGAACATAGGAATATGTTGTTGGCAGAAAAATTCAGATTGTTGTTAGTTCATAGATGTTCTATTTAATCTTACTACTCATGTTGGTGCACATGAACTTGGGACGAAAAATCCTTTTTCCCTGAAATTAAAATTGTCTGTATTTTCAAGAGTAACTCTTGACTATCGAAAATGTTGCCCCGGTATTGTTTTCCACGGGTTCACCCTACTTTGTCCATATCCTACTAGTTTTCACAGACTTGCGTTTCTTTATTCTTCGAGTAATGAAACTTGGCACGATGTTGTGGTATGGAAAAGCAATAGTTTACCGTGCCATAATTTCCCCCACATTTCTTTCTACACTACAATCAAGTCATTTGAACATTGATGGTGTCGTCATAACAACAAATAGTCAATCCTTGCCTAAAAAGACACCTACTCGACATGCATTCTAATTTGTCGCGCCAACGAATTGCTATGTTGTTGTTGGTGATGATGAACCCAAAACACTGCCAAAAATAAAATAGCTCCACCTATTTCTGGAAAGGGGAAAATGCAAATAGAATGACAAGCGCTAGTGAAAAGAGAGAGTGTGTCTGTGTGTGTGAGCTTGTTTTAACCACGGAGATTGGAAATTTAGAAGAAATGCTACAATGCTCATTGTCGGCTAGATCATCATTGAAAAATGATCGCTTGAAACCTTGATTTTTATTTTTTTGCGAATAGCTTGAAACCTTGATTTCCTTTGTCTTTTTATAAATTACATGCAACTTGTTTGCATTATGGTTCGAAAGAAAACTAACGTTATCCATTTGGTAAAAATGTGTGTCTCACCGCCCTCCCACCTGGTTTTTGGGTTTGTTGCATATTCATAGTTGGAAGAGGCACAAAATTCGCACGAACTCTCTTTTTTTTTCTTGCGAGGGAAATTTTGTACGGACTCGTTCGCACGGGGATTTTTTCTTTTTCTTTTTGAGAACGGTACGGGGAAATTGAGAGGACGAAGAAGGGCAAGATCGTCATCACAATCTGAACAAACGCATTGGACGCATTAACTGTTTCTTGGGCCCCGTTGGTACGATCTGCGAGCGAGCCACACCAACGTGGTGGTGACACGTTCGGGAGCGGATCACGGAAGCTGCAGCTTTCCACGCGCTACCGACAGGCTACCTCATCGGCTGCGGGTACAGGGGATAGCACGAGCCTGAGTCAGCTCCTCGTGGCGATAACGTAAAAAAAGCTGCCGCGATCCACGGTCGGTCGAGGCGCACGAACGGGTCTCGCATGGGCCGGGCTCCATCTCGGCCCGCTAAGCCTCGGACGTCGTCGTCGGTGCCGGTGCCCGGTGTCGTGGCCCGCGGGCCGGATTCTCTGACCATTTGTTTTCTCATCCTCTCAGGTCACTGCCACCCCACTTGCCAACAATACTCTGACCGGATGGATCGCCCTCCGAAGTGTCTCAACTCGCAGCGCCTTTTCCCTCGCTCCCCGTGCACCGCCCCGTGACACAACTGCACTGGTGGTGGAGTAGATAGGGGCGGGAGGAGGAGCTGACAGGAAGAGAGCGAGAGACAGACCGATCGCCCACCAGCCCCGCCGCCGCGCGCATCCGTCCGTCCGTCGCTGCCCGGCCCGGCCATGGCGATGGCGCCGAGGAGGCGGACGCTGCTCAAGGTCATCGTCCTCGGCGACAGCGGGTCAGCCAGCCAGCCAGCCACATCTTTTCCCCTCGCCGGCGATTCTTCTGGCC
This sequence comes from Triticum aestivum, assembly GCF_018294505.1. Lineage (NCBI taxonomy): Eukaryota > Viridiplantae > Streptophyta > Magnoliopsida > Poales > Poaceae > Triticum > Triticum aestivum. Next base: position 447,389,009 of record NC_057796.1, read on the forward strand.
TTGGTTTGGGCGTGCTTTTTTAACTTTGTTTGACTTGGGATCATTTGGCTTTGCGTGCAGGGTCGGCAAGACGTCGCTGATGAACCAGTATCCTTCCCGCGGCATCATCCATCGATGGTGCTTGGCTTGTTGAATTCCTTTCTAGTAGACGCAGTAGATTGGGTAGGTTCAAGGCGCACCTTTGCGCGGGGGTGCTTCGCTTCCGAGCTGCTTGCTCTGATCTAGGGCTAGTCCGGCCGGTTTGACTTTCATCCATCTCATTGGCTCTGCTAGCTTCAGTTTCACTTCTAGTCAATGCTCGATTCTGTTGGGGATCATGCTTCGTTCACTTTATTAAGCAAGCATTAAAAAAGTGCTGCCCACGCCGGACTGTCGTGGCGGCAACATCGGGTTTTGCCTGTGGGGATTTAGTAGTATAGCTGCTGCCCGCAAGGTGCTCGATCAAATGTGAGGTGTACTTTGCTTGCATTTCCCTTGACATGGGCTGTCAGGTATGTGAACAAGAAGTTCAGCCAGCAGTACAAGGCGACCATCGGCGCCGACTTCCTCACCAAGGAGGTCCTCATCGAGGACAGGCTCGTCACCTTGCAGGTCGGTCGGCCTCGTAGCTCCTCCTCCATTCATCTGGATTTTGAAAGACTAAAAAATGTCGTACGTGGTGCTTAACATCATCGAACATTATGTCCTGCCCTGTTTTGCTGTAGATTTGGGATACAGCAGGGCAGGAGAGGTTCCAGAGCCTCGGCGTGGCCTTCTACAGGGGAGCCGACTGCTGCGTGCTAGTCTACGACGTCAATGCCAAAAGAACCTTCAACACGCTCGGCACCTGGCACGACGAGTTCATCAACCAGGTAACTTTCTCGTCTTTTGCCCGTTCTGACAAGCAGAACCTCATGTTTACACGATCAGTTAGTCGCGATGCGAATGAGAAATTCATAATGCGTATGTTTACAATAGTCTGCTCTGCTATCAAATTCTCAGTGTAAACCAAAATAAGAACAGTGGTTGTTTAGTCCTTTGGATCGTTGATCATGCACAGTGTACTGCAATAGTACAATGTTAGCTGTCTACGGCATCGACAGATTGTAATCGCCCGAAGCATTTTTTGCCGTTTTCACTTTCAGGCCGGCCCATCAGACCCCAAGCAATTCCCCTTCATTTTGGTCGGGAACAAGGTCGATCTGGACGCTGGAAGCAGACGAGTGGTCAGTTAGTTGCTTGAATTAGCGCTCTGCAATTTCAAATTTCTTCACTGTCGTGCTCTGCAGTTCCAATTTATGTACTGTTGTGCTCTGCACAGGTTCCTGAGAAGAAAGCAAAAGACTGGTGCGTCTCCAAGGGCGACATTCCGTATTTCGAAACCTCGGCCAAGGACGACTACAATGTCGACACCGCTTTCCTGTGCATCGCCAAGCTCGCGTTGGAGCATGAGCACGATCAAGACATGTAAGTAAACGCAGTTCCAACCCATGCCCGATCTTAAGATGTTTGCCAGATGCAGTGAGTAGTTATCTTGAGGCCTATAGGCTAGAGGGTATGCAGAGCCTGCAAGATTGGACTGCAGTTCACTAGTGTTTAAACCATGTTTCTTTTTCTGTCCCCAGCTACTTCAATTCAGTTGCAGAACAAGGCCCAAAAACCGGAGAACAGATGAGCGGATGCGCATGCTAGCTAGCATCTCGGCATTACTGTTCAGTATAAGGCTACAATTCGGCTACATTTATCGCACTATGCAATGTACCATACGATAGTTCGTGACTGATCAACAGTTGCAAGCTGTGCTCCCTTAGCTGGGCAATAAAATGTAAACAGTTCCAACCAAGGAATTATTGTCGAACTAATTCTTGGTCGGTTGTAACATGTAGCACTTCAACTGCTTGGTCTGATTGTAAACAGAGCATACTCACTCTAGTTGACTGGATATAAATAAGCTGCAATCCCGTTCTCAGTGGTACAGGAAGGGGGAGTCAGAATATATACGATTGGTAAATAACAACTACTCCCTCCGTCCCATAACAGTACATCAGAGTTTGGAGCAACAGAATAGACATATAGGAAACCAACAAAACATAAAATCACTCTCACTCAAAGAACCCGCCAAATCGATAATTAGGCGACTTAAAACCTTTTGGAAGGGCATACCATCTTGTTAAATAGTATTCCAGCGGCGGATCAAAGATGGCAGTCCAATCGACCTTCACCTTCAGTTTGGGGGAACCGTGTTCCCACACAGTCTCAGGTGTAGGGTATTCGAGAGTGACAGTATTCTTAGGGTCCTCCTCCTCCTCATCCACTTCTTCGCTATCTTCTTCATTGCCTTCCTCTTCCCCTTCCCCTTCGATTTCCTCTTCCTCTTTGTCAGGCTCAATCTCGTCATCATCCTCATCCTCTGGTTCAAGGCTAATCATATCCTCATCCTCAATCTCACAACCCACATCAAGAAAACAAACATAGAGCATCATTTGCTCGTCATCCGCGAACGCGGGGTCTTGAATAGGCCCCTGGACAGTTACTAGATTGCGACTTAACACAAGAGAGCCATCTTCCCTCACCAATCTCCCAATAGGCACGCTGCTATCATATACAACCATATGATGTCTATAATTTCTAGTAGTCCCAACAGTTATTTTACCGTTGAAGTGGACAATAGGGTCATCGGACCCTTCTCTCACGACGCTGACTTCGAGGCTCGCCGCCACCGGTCCTGTCACTTGTTGCAGTACCAATTTTACCGTGCTCTGGAAACTAGGTAGCTGGTCGATGACGCGCTTGTGATACGGGTTGTGATGGTACGGTATTACGCCTTTGCTGAGCTGTACTTCAGCATCCTGCTCACCCTTGTCCTTGATCTTTAAATCGAGCTCAAAGCACATGAAAGCACGAGTAGCCAATGGCCGGTATGGACCTGTTAGAGCTGACATATCCTTCTGTGCAAAGGGTTTTAGAGAAACAGTTAGAATCAAAGCACGACTGCAGGTTGGACCATTGCTTTGGATTTCGGTTTTAGAAATATTCCAGTCACAGCCAAAAATCACAATTTCACTGATTTTTGGCCAAAGGACCCCAGTTAAGTTTGACTAAGATTCAATCATTAAAAAAAATAGTCGAATTTTGTGTGTATACCGAAACATTTTCACCAAAGGCAATTATTTAAGTACCTACCGAAATTAATGAAATTTACAAAATTTCAATGAAGTTACATTGAAAGTGAAAACCATGGGGTAAATCTAAACGATTTCAAAAGTATAGTCAACATCACTTCTGTTGGACCACATCATCTGGATTCAATGAACATATAGATGGAATTAAATGAGCAAACATAACTAAGGAAAATAAAATGTTACCTCTGAATTGATGAGCTGGGCATCCTCCCTTTGACGGTCGAACAGGTAGACACATTTGTAGTCAACCTCATCCCTCGCAATAACCCTACCGTAAACCTCAACCGGGTATGTGTAATCAGGACCAACTCTAACCACCCTCAAGGAAATGACATTCATGGTTGAAGCCGTCCCCTTCCTCACAGCAGGGTCGTAAGGGGGCCCAAGTTCCACACTTGCTGCAAATTAATCAAGAGCAGAGATACGCACTACAAATCAGCACAAACGTGCAAGAGGATGAAGGTTTCTTCAGACTGGAAAGAAGTTGATGGCTGTGAATACAGGGTCTAGATAGATAGATGCTCACACTTTTCGTCGAGGTCGAAGCCGGCTAGGTGGAAGCTGCAGAAGCGGCCGGCGACGAGGGCCTGCCTCTTGGGGTCGTGGACCGTGAGCGCCTCGACCTTTTCCTTGTGCATTGCGGCCAGTTCATTCTTGTCCGTGCTCCACACCAGTTCGGGGAACGTGAGCTGCTTCATAGCGAGCTCCTTTAAGTACTGGTGGTTACGAACGATGCTAAGAGCTGTGAGGGCAAGGTTCGAACGCAGATTCTCCTCCGGCTTCTCTTCCACGCCCGACATCCTGCCGAGGAAGGAGCGAGAATCATAAGCATTAGTATATGGTTACAAAATGGAGCGAGCAGATATGTATATATAATACCAACAAAACGTAGTTCAACAATGAAGCACTGACGGCAACCATGAAGCATGAGCCAGCGGATATATAGAACGGAAATACAGTCCAACCATGAAGCATCTCTTTTTTTCCTTTAAAAAACCAAATCAATTCTTCTCTAGGTCTGATTTTTCTGCCCTGACTACCTAATTGCAATCCTGACTAGATGTAAGGAACTACTCCGTATAATACATGAGGAGTGGCGGACTAGACGTGAGGAACAAAACAAAATCACTAGACGCAGTCCTGACTAGATGCAAGATCCGCAAGGCGACGAGAGATTTTGGTGGGTGGCGGCCCTGCTCCGCGAAACGGCGAGTGACGCCGACGGGCGGCGCCTGCTCCCTCTGGTGCTCTGCACGGCCGATACGGGTAGAGTTTTTTTTTTTTTTTTGAGGAACTATACGGGGAGAGGATAGGATGGCCTGGTACCTGCTGCCGGTGGGCTGGGCTTGGAATGTTAAATTCCTGGGCGGGGCCCCTACAAATCTCCGCCCCTGCCACCCTTCCTATCTCCGCGTCACCAGCGGGGGGGGGGGGGGGGGGGGGACCTAGTTATGCCAGCGGCCAGCCCCCCTCCTTGCTGCCGCCTGTGCGAGCTGCCGGGCCAAGCCCGACCAGGTGGCGGCGAGGCCTTCTCTCATCCCTGCTTGGGGGTGGCGGCGGGTGACACTGGATCCAGGCGTCAGCTTGGCGGCTGTGTTCACAACACGGAACGCGCGCGTGGAGGGCTGCATGGTGTCGGCTTCTTCCGTCGTGGCGGCGGCTCATCGTGGAGCTCGGACTTGGCGGTTGCACATGATGGCTCAAGGCTGGTTGAAAAGTGCTTGCCGGCTGGCGGTGCGCCGCGCGCGTCTCGCTCGATCCCTCTATGTCTATATCAATCTTTCCACTGTTGTTTGGTCTAATACAATTATGTTAAACCACATTGGAACCCAAGAACAAGGAACATAGTTCTACATTGGCAAATGACATTGGACGAATACATGCTGCATTCTTTGCATGATTATAATAAATCTAATACTTGTGATTGCGTCACCTAAATAATAAGTGAACAAAAAATAAACAAAAATAAATCTACAACTTTTCTAAGTTAGTGGCATTGGTATTATCCTTAAAAAAGAATAAACATGAAAAAATCAAATCAAATAATACAAAAAATACACACAATTTAAACAAAAGTTGGTTATTTTATTATATGCAAGAATAAGCATATAATAGTGTTTTTCGCAAAAAAGAAAAATTGTAAGAAAGAATGAGTTAGTAACAATGATATTACCCATAAAAAAGAAAGAAATGAAATAAAAATAGAATGAATTAGTGGCATTATTATTACCCTTAAAGAGGAAATTAAAAATTCTCACACAAAATAGCATTTAAATAACATGGTCTGTAGTATGCATATAATAAACATATAATAGTGTAATTTCGCACTTTAGTATAATTTGCACGCATATAGTATAATACTTGTGGGAGTCAGAATATATACGACTGGTAAATAACAACTACTCCCTTCGTCCCATAATAAAAGAGTGTTTTTTTATATTATAACACGGAGGGAGTAGTACATCAGAGTTTGGAGTAGCAGAATGGACATATAGGAAACCAACAAAACATAAAATCACTCTCACTCAAAGAACTCACCAAATCGATAATTAGGTGACTTAAAACCTTTTGGAAGGGCATACCATCTTGTCAAATAGTACTCTAGCGACGGATCAAAGATGGCAGTCCAATCAACCTTCACCTTCAGTTGGGGGGAACCTGTTGGGGAACGTAGCAGAAATTCAAAATTTTCTACGCATCACCAAGATCAATCTATGGAGTAATCTAGCAACGAGGGGAAGGGGAGTGCATCTACATACCCTTGTAGATCGCGATGCGGAAGCGTTGCAAGAACGCGGATGAAGGAGTCGTACTCGTAGCGATTCAAATCACGGTTGATTCCGATCTAAGCACCGAAGAACGGTGCCTCCGCGTTCAACACACGTGCAGCCCGGTGACGTCTCCCACGCCTTGATCCAGCAAGGAGAGAAGGAGAGGTTGGGGAAGACTCCATCCAGCAGCAGCACGACGGCGTGGTGGTGGTGGAGGAGCGTGCCAATCCCGCAGGGCTTCGCCAAGCACCGCGGGAGAGGATGAGGAGGGAGAGGGGTAGGGCTGCGCCGAAAGAGAGACGTTCTCATGTCTTGGGCAGCCCCAAACCTCAACTATATATAGGGGGGAGGGGGCTGCGCCCCCTCTAGGGTTTCCACCCCAAGGGCTGGCGGCCAGCCCTAGATCCCATCTAGGGGGGCGGCCAAGGGGAGGAGAGAGGGGGGGGCACTAGGGTGGGCCTTAAGGCCCATCTGGACCTAGGGTTTGCCCCCTCCCACTCTCCCATGCGCCTTGGGCCTTGGTGGGGGGGCGCACCAGCCCACCTGGGGCTGGTCCCCTCCCACACTTGGCCCACGCAGCCTTCTGGGGCTGGTGGCCCCACTTGGTGGACCCCCGGGACCCTCCCGGTGGTCCCGGTACATTACCGATATCGCCCGAAACTTTTTCGGTGACCAAAACAGGACTTCCCATATATAAATCTTTACCTCCGGACCATTCTGGAACTCCTCGTGATGTCCGGGATCTCATCCGGGACTCCAAACAACATTCGGTAACCACGTACATACTTTCCCTATAACCCTAGCGTCATCGAACCTTAAGTGTGTAGACCCTACGGGTTCGGGAACCATGCAGACATGACCGAGACGTTCTCCGGTCAATAACCAACAGCGGGATCTGGATACCCATGTTGGCTCCCACATGTTCCACGATGATCTCATCGGATGAACCACGATGTCAGGGATTCAATCAATCCCGTATGCAATTCCCTTTGTCTATCGGTATGTTACTTGCCCGAGATTCGATCGTCGGTATCCCGATACCTTGTTCAATCTCGTTACCGGCAAGTCTCTTTACTCGTTCCGTAACTCACATCATCCCGTGATCAACTCCTTGGTCACATTGTGCACATTATGATGATGTCCTACCGAGTGGGCCCAGAGATACCTCTCCGTTTACACGAAGTGACAAATCCCAGTCTCGATTCGTGCCAACCCAACAGACACTTTCGGAGATACCTGTAGTGCACCTTTATAGCCACCCAGTTACGTTGTGACGTTTGGTACACCCAAACCATTCCTACGGTATCCGGGAGTTGCACAATCTCATGATCTAAGGAAATGATACTTGACATTAGAAAAGCTCTGAGCAAACGAACTACACGATCTTGTGCTAGGCTTAGGATTGGGTCTTGTCCATTACATCATTCTCCTAATGATGTGATCCCGTTATCAACGACATCCAATGTCCATGGTCAGGAAACCGTAACCATCTATTGATCAACGAGCTAGTCAACTAGAGGCTTACTAGGGACATGGTGTTGTCTATGTATCCACACATGTATCTGAGTTTCCTATCAATACAATTCTAGCATGGATAATAAACGATTATCATAAACAAGGAAATATAATAATAACCTATTTATTATTGCCTCTAGGGCATATTTCCAACAATCTCCCACTTGCACTAGAGTCAATAATCTAGTCCACATCACCATGTGATTAACACTCATAGGTCACATCACCATGTGACCAACATCCAAAGAGTTTACTAGAGTCAACAATCTAGTTCACATCTCTATGTGATTAACACTCAATGAGTTCTGGTTTGATCATGTTATGCTTGTGAGAGAGGTTATTTAGTCAACGGGTCTGAACCTTTCAGATCCGTGTGTGCTTTACGAATATCTATGTCATCTTGTGGATGCTACCACGCGCTATTTGGAGCCATTTCAAATAACTGCTCTACTATACGAATCCGGTTTACTACTCAGAGTCATCCGGATTAGTGTCAAAGTTCGCATCGACGTAACCCTTTACGACAAACTCCTTTTCACCTCCATAATCGAGAAAATTCTTTAGTGCACTACATACTAAGGATAAATTCGACCGCTGTCATGTGATCCATTCCCGGATCACTATTGTACCCTCTTGACCAAGTCATGGCAAGGCACACTTCATGTGCGGTACACAGCATAGCATACTGTAGAGCCTACGTCTAAAGCATAGGGGACGACCTTCGTCCTTTCTCTCTCTTCTGCTGTGGTCAGGTCTTGAGTCTTACTCAATACTCACACCTTGTAACACAGCCAAGAACTCCTTCTTTGCTGATCTACTTTGAACTCTTTCAAAATCATGTCAAGGTGTGCGTTCTTTGAAAGTATCATCAGGCGTCTTGATCTATCTCTATAGATCTTGATGCCCAATATGTAAGCAGCTTTATCCAGGTCTTCCTTTGAAAAACTCCTTTCAAACAACCCTTTATGCTTTCCAGAAATATTACATCATTTCGGATCAACAATATTTCATTCACATATACTTATCAGAAATGTTGTAGCGCTCCCACTCACTTTATTGTAAATACAAGTTTCTAACAAACTTTGTATAAACCCAAAAACTTTGATCACTCCATCAAAGCGTATATTCTGACTCCGAGATGCTTGCTCCAGTCCATGGAAGGATCGCTGGAGCTAGCATACATACCTTTTAGCATCCTAAGGATCGTCAAAACCTTTCTGATTGTATCACATACAACCTTTCCTTACGAAAACTGGTAAGGAAACTTGTTTTGACATTGATCTGCCAGATTTCATAAATGCAGCTAATGCTAACATGATTCCGACGGACTTAAGCATCGCTACGGATGAGAAAATCTCATCGTAGTCAACTCCTTGAACTTGTGGAAATACTCTTTGCCACAAGTCGAGCTTCATAGACGGTAACATTACCGTCCACGTCCGTCTTCTTCTCAAAGATCCATTTATCTCGGATTTCATGGCTTCTAACCATTTGTCGGAATATGGGCCCACCATCGCTTCTCCATAGCTCGTAGGTTCAGTATTGTCCAACAACATGATATCTCAGACAGGATCACGTACCACTCTGAAGTAGCACGTATCCTCGTCGTCCTACGAGGTTTGGTGGTGACTTGATCCGAAGTTTCATGATCACTATCATAAGCTTCCACTTCAATTGGTGTAGCTGCCACAGGAACAACTTCCTGTGCCCTGCTACACACTAGTTGAAGTTATGGTTCAATAACCTCATCAAGTCTCCACCATCCTCCCACTCAATTCTTTCGAGAGAAACTTTTCCTCGAGAAAGGACTCGTTTCTAGAAGCAATTACTTTTGCTTCCAGATCTGAAATAGGAGGTATACCCAACTGTTTTGGGTATTCTATGAAGATGCATTTATCCGTTTTGGGTTCGAGCTTATCAGCCTGAAACTTTTTCACATAAGCATCGCAACCCCAAACTTTTAAGAAACGACAACTTAGGTTTCTCTAAACGGTGTCGTCTCAACGGAATTGCGTGGTGCCCCTTTTAAAGTGAATGCGGTTGTCTCTAATGCCTAACCCATAAATGATAGTGGTAATTCGATAAGAGACATCATGGTATGCACCATATCCAATAGGGTGCAGTTATGATGTTCGGACACACCATCACACTATGGTGTTCCAGGCGGTATTAATTGTGAAACACTTTCCACAATGTCTTAATTGTGTGCCAAACTCGTAACTCAGATACTCATCTCTATGATCATATCACAGACATTTTATCCTCTTGTCACGACGATCTTCAACTTCACTCTGAAATTACTTGAACCTTTCAATAATTCAGACTTGTGTTTCATCAAGTAATACACTCAACATCTACTCAAATCATCTGTGAAGTAAGAACATAACGATATCCACTGCATGCCTCAGCACTCATTGGACTGCATACATCAAAATGTATTACTTCCAATAAGTTGCTCTCTTGTTCCATCTTACTAAAAACGAGGCCTTTCAGTCATCTTGCCCATGTGGTATGATTTGCATGCCTCAAGTGATTCAAAATCAAGTGAGTCCAAACGATCCATCTGCATGGAGTTTCTTCATGTATATATACCAATAGACATGGTTCGCATGTCTCATTCTTTTCAAAAACGAGTGAGTCCAAAGATCCATCTACATGGAGCTTCTTCATGCGTTCTATACCAATATGACTCAAGTGGCAGTGCCACAAGTATGTGGTACTATCATTACTATCTTATATCTTTTGGCATGAACATGTGTATCATTACGATCGAGATTCATTTTAGGTGCAAGACCATTGAAGGTATTATTCAAATAAACAGAGCAACCATTATTCTCCTTAAATGAATAACCGCATTGCGATAAACATAATCCAATCATGCTCAACGCAAACACCAAATCTCGATGGTAGAGGGAGCATGCGATGCTTGATCACATCAACCTTGGAAACACTTCCAACACATTTCGTCATCTCACCTTTAGCTAGTCTTCGTTTATTCCGTAGCTTTTATTTCGAGTTACTAACACTTAGCAACCGAACCGGTATCTAATACCCTGGTGCTGCTAGGAGTACTAGTAAAGTACACATTCATATAATGTATATCCAATATACTTCTGTCGACCTTGCCTGCCTTCTTATCTACCAAGTATCTAGGGTAGTACTGCTTCAGTGACCGTTCCTCTCATTACAGAAGCACTTAGTCTCGGGCTTGGGTTCAACCTTGGGTTTCTTCACTAGAGCAGCAACTGATTTGCCGTTTCATGAAGTATCCCTTCTTGCCCTTGCCCTTCTAGAAACTAGTGGTTTTATTAACCATCAACAATTGATGCTCCTTCTTGATTTCTACTTTCGCGGTGTCAAACATCGCGAATAGCTCAAGGATCATCATATCTATCCCTGATATGTTATAGTTCATCACGAAGCTCTAATAGCTTGGTGGCAGTGACTATGGAGAACCATCACTATCTCATCTGGAATATTAACTCCCACTCGATTCAAGCGATTGTGGTACTCAGACAATCTGAGCACATGCTCAACGATTGAGCTTTTCTCCCTTAGTTTGCAGGTTTAAGAAACTTGTCAGAGGTCTCATACCTCTTGACGTGGGCACTAGTCTGAAATCCCAATTTCAGTCTTCGGAACATCTCATATGTTTTGCGACGTTTCAAAACCGTCTGTGGCGCCACAATTCTAAACCGTTAGCAATACGCACTGAACTATCACGTAGTCATCAAAACGTGTATGTCAGATGTTTCGTAACATCTACAGATGACGCTGAGGTTCAGCACACCGAGCGGTGCATTAAGGACATAAGCCTTCTGTGCAGCAATGAGGACAATCCTCAGTTTACGGACCCAGTCCGCATAATTGCTACTACCAACTTTCAACTAAATTTTCTCTAGGAACATATCTTAACCAGTAGAACTAAAGCGCAAGATATGACATAATTTGCAAAGACTTTTTGACTATGTTCATGATAATGAAGTTCATCTGATTATTGAACTCCCACTCAGATAGACATCCCTCTAGTCATCTAAGTGATACATGATCCAAGTCAAACTAGGTCGTGTCCGATCATCACGTGAGATGGACTAGTCATCATCGGTGAACATCTCCATGTTGATCGCATCTACTATACGACTCATGTTCGACCTTTCGGTCTCTTGTATTCCGAGGCCATGTCTGTACATGCTAGGCTCGTCAAGTCAACCTAAGTGTTTCGCATGTGTTCCGAGGCCATGTCTGTACATGCTAGGCTCGTCAACACCCGTTGTATTCGAACGTTAGAATCTATCACACCCGATCATCACGTGGTGCTTCGAAACAACGAACCTTCGCAACGGTGCACAGTTAGGGGGAACACGTCTCTTGAAATTTTAGTGAGGGATCATCTTATTTATGCTACCGTCGTTCTAAGCAAATAAGATGCATAACATGATAAACATCACATGCAATCAAATAGTGACATGATATGGCCAATATCATTTTGCTCCTTTGATCTCCATCTTCGGGGCACCATGATCATCTTTGTCACCGGCATGACACCATGATCTCCATCATCATGATCTCCATCATTGTGTCTTTATGAAGTTGTCACGCCAACGATTACTTCTACTTCTATGGCTAACGCGCTTAGCAATAAAGTAAAGTAATTTACATGGCGTTATTCAATGACACGCAGGTCATACAAAAATAAAGACAACTCCTATGGCTCCTGCCGGTTGTCATACTCATCGACATGCAAGTCGTGATTCCTATTACAAGAATATGATCAATCTCATACATCACATATATATCATTCATCACATCTTCTGGCCATATCACATCGCATAGCACATGCTGCAAAAACAAGTTAGACGTCCTCTAATTGTTGTTGCAAGTTTTTACGTGGCTTGTATAGGTTTCTAGCAAGAACGTTTCTTACCTACATAAAACCACAACGTGATATGCCAATTTCTATTTACCCTTCATAAGGACCCTTTTCATCAATCCGTTCTGACTAAAGTGGGAGAGACAGACACCCGCTAGCCACCTAATGCAACTAGTGCATGTCAGCCGGTGGAACCTGTCTCACATAAGCGTACGTGTAAGGTCGGTCCGGGCCGCTTCATCCCACAATGCCGCCGAAACAAGATAAGACTAGTAGCGGCAAGAAGAATTGGCAACATCTACGCCCACAACTGCTTCGTGTTCTACTCGTGCATAGAAACTACGCATAAACCTAGCTCATGATGCCACTGTTGGGGAACGTAGCAGAAATTCAAAATTTTCTACGCATCACCAAGATCAATCTATGGAGTAATCTAGCAACGAGGGGAAGGGGAGTGCATCTACATACCCTTGTAGATCGCGATGCGGAAGCGTTGCAAGAATGCGGATGAAGGAGTCGTACTCGTAGCGATTCAGATCACGGTTGATTCCGATCTAAGCACCGAAGAACGGTGCCTCCGCGTTCAACACACGTGCAGCCCGGTGACGTCTCCCACGCCTTGATCCAGCAAGGAGAGAGGGAGAGGTTGGGGAAGACTCCATCCAGCAGCAGCACGACGGCGTGGTGGTGGTGGAGGAGCGTGGCAATCCCGCAGGGCTTCGCCAAGCACCGCGGGAGAGGAGGAGGAGGGAGAGGGGTAGGGCTGCGCCGAAAGAGAGACGTTCTCATGTCTTGGGCAGCCCCAAACCTCAACTATATATAGGGGGGGAGGGGGCTGCGCCCCCTCTAGGGTTTCCACCCCAAGGGCTGGCGGCCAGCCCTAGATCCCATCTAGGGGGCGGCCAAGGGGAGGAGAGAGGGGGGGCGCCACTAGGGTGGGCCTTAAGGCCCATCTGGACCTAGGGTTTGCCCCCTCCCACTCTCCCATGCGCCTTGGGCCTTGGTGGGGGGGCGCACCAGCCCACCTGGGGCTGGTCCCCTCCCACACTTGGCCCACACAGCCTTCTGGGGCTGGTGGCCCCACTTGGTGGACCCCCGGGACCCTCCCGGTGGTCCCGGTACATTACCGATATCGCCCGAAACTTTTCCGGTGACCAAAACAGGACTTCCCATATATAAATCTTTACCTCCGGACCATTCTGGAACTCCTCGTGATGTCCGGGATCTCATCCGGGACTCCGAACAACATTCGGTAACCACGTACATACTTTCCCTATAACCCTAGCGTCATCGAACCTTAAGTGTGTAGACCCTACGGGTTCGGGAACCATGCAGACATGACCGAGACGTTCTCCGGTCAATAACCAACAACGGGATCTGGATACCCATGTTGGCTCCCACATGTTCCACGATGATCTCATCGGATGAACCACGATGTCAGGGATTCAATCAATCCCGTATGCAATTCCCTTTGTCTATCGGTATGTTACTTGCCCGAGATTCGATCGTCGGTATCCCGATACCTTGTTCAATCTCGTTACCGGCAAGTCTCTTTACTCGTTCCGTAACTCACATCATCCCGTGATCAACTCCTTGGTCACATTGTGCACATTATGATGATGTCCTACCGAGTGGGCCCAGAGATACCTCTCCGTTTACACGGAGTGACAAATCCCAGTCTCGATTCGTGCCAACCCAACAGACACTTTCGGAGATACCTGTAGTGCACCTTTATAGCCACCCAGTTACGTTGTGACGTTTGGTACAGCCAAACCATTCCTACGGTATCCGGGAGTTGCACAATCTCATGGTCTAAGGAAATGATACTTGACATTAGAAAAGCTCTGAGCAAACGAACTACACGATCTTGTGCTAGGCTTAGGATTGGGTCTTGTCCATCACATCATTCTCCTAATGATGTGATCCCGTTATCAACGACATCCAATGTCCATGGTCAGGAAACCGTAACCATCTATTGATCAACGAGCTAGTCAACTAGAGGCTTACTAGGGACATGGTGTTGTCTATGTATCCACACATGTATCTGAGTTTCCTATCAATACAATTCTAGCATGGATAATAAACGATTATCATGAACAAGGAAATATAATAATAACCTATTTATTATTGCCTCTAGGGCATATTTCCAACAGAACCGTGTTCCCAGACAGTCTCAGGTGTAGGGTATTCGAGAGTGACAATATTCTTAGGGTCTTCCTCCTCATCCCCTTCGCCTCCGCTATCTTCTTCATCGCCTTCCTCTTCCTCTTCCCCTTCCCCTTCACTTTCCTCTCCCTCTTCCTCTTCCCTTTCCCCTTCACTTTCCTCTCCCTCTCCCTCTTCCTCTTTGTCAGGATCAATCTCGTCATCATCCTCATCCTCTGGCCCAAGGCTAGTCACATCCTCATCCTCAATCTCATAACCCGCATCAAGAAAACAAACATAGAGCATCATTTGTTCGTCTTCTGCAAACACGGTGTCTTGAGTAGCCCCCTGATCAGTTACTAGATTACAAAAAATGAGATACATGAGCACTAGCACCCAGGACATATTTTTATAGAAGAAGCCTACCTGGGTGAGATCACGGAAATTCGCTCCGGACAGGATTCGAACTCCAGTCTGCAAGATGCGCCACAACGACCTTGCCATTAGGCTACTGCCCGGTCCTCACCAAGCCCCCACTAGGCACCCTAAAAGAAAGCCCCCATTAGGCACGCTGCTATCATATACAACCATATGATGTCCATAATTTCTAGTAGTCCGGACAGTTAATTTACCGTTGAAGTGGACAATAGGGTCGTGGGAGCCTTCTTTCACAACGCTGACTTGGAGGCTAGCCACCACCGGTCCTGTCACTTGTTGCAGTACCAATTTCACCGTGCTATGGAAACTAAGTAGTTGGTCAATGACGCGCTTGTGATCCGGTTTGTGATGGTACGTTGTCACGCCTTTGCTTAACTGTATTTCGGCGTCCTGCTCGCCCTTGTCCTTGATCTTTAAATCGAACTCAAACCACATGAAGGCACCAGTAACCAATGGCCGGTATGGACCTGTTAGAGCTAACATATCCTTCTGTGTAAAGGGTTCTATAGAAGGGCGACGCTACGCGTCCGGTAGAGGATAAAAGAAAAACATCCACCTCTGCGGCCATCCGATTAACGCAAAAATAGCCATCAAATCTTCCCAAACATGCGCCTCGTGAATTGCAACAAGCTGGCTGTTGCGATGTTCACTCTACAACAACGACTTTGTTGCAAAATAACCCAAGCGTCTTTTTAGCGTGACACATGATTTTCTTCAAACATTATTTGCGCAACAAAGTCCATGTTGCAGAAAAATATTTGCAACAGAGGATGTGTTACAGATCCCCCCCCCCCCCTCCCCCCGCGCGCGTTTTCCACCTTTCTGCAACATAGATGATGTTCTGGAAGGATTTTTGCAACAAGGATGACGTTGCGAGAATTTTCTAACGAAAAAATGATCAATTTATGTACACGCTGGCTACTTGTTGGTGCTTTGTATGTAACATAGCATGTATTACGAATTTGTGTGTGCAACATGCCCAATGTTACAAAACTTGTTGGACCGTCTTGCGTAGCGCTACGTGCCGTATGATTAAAATTAAACCGGACGGCCACGGATGTGGTGGATACACGTGTCTCATCCACTGGTTGAAAGGTAAGGTTTCCCTTTAGAGAAACAGTTAGAATCAAAACACGACTCCAGGTTGGACCATGGTTTTGTATTTTTGCTTTAGAAATATTCCAGCCATAGCCAAAAATCACCAAATTTCACTGATTTTTGTTTTCATTTCGGCCAAAGGATTCCAGCTAAGTTTGACTGAGATTCATTTTTTTTAAATGAAAATTATTCGAAATTGTTTGTATACCGAAACATTTTCACCGAAGGCAATTATTTCTGTACCTAATAATAAAGGGAGACACGTTTCTCCGATTTGTTTTGGTCCGTCCACCGTCAAAAAGAAAAAAAAATCTATCCAAGCTGGTACTAAATTTATGTGCGTCCATCTACTAGAAAAAGACGGTGTGTCCAAAGTCATGTTCGTTAGCTGCGTGCGCTGTGGCCCAACGAAAGCAGCCCACTTATTTTCCTACCAAGGCAGCTGGGAAAACCCTATTTGCCGCATGCTCTGACAAATACTCGGAGTTTCACATGAGGTGCCCATGACTGGGCCGGCTCGTTTACCTTTTTTGTTTGCCCGTTTCTATTTTTCTATTTTGGTTCCTTTTCCCTTTTGTCTTCCAAGTTTATTTTATTTTTCCTTCTTTTAAATGAATATATGTTCAATAAATGCTTAGAATTTCGTTTTTTTATATTTTCAAAAAATGTTGAAAATTCAAAAAAAAATCCGTTTCAAAAATGTTTGACAATTTAATTTTTTTCCCACTCCGGAATTTGTTCAAATTAAGAAATGTTCACATTAAAAAAAACATTATGTCTTCCACTATTGTTTGAGATTTTTTTAAGACGTTAAAAATTCAAAAAAATATATTCTTCTTTTAGTGAAATTTTTACAAATTCAAATAACTTTCATGTTTAAAAAACACAATGTCTAAAAGAATCTGAATGTTCAAAACATGTTCCTGTTCAAAAACTGTTCACAAAAAAATGGTCATATTTTACAAAAAAACATGTTTTCAAAAAATGTTCGTGAATTCCAAAAATGTTCTGTTTTGAATTTTTTTTCGTATTTTTCAACAATATACGGAATATTCAGAAAACTGTTCGCATCTTTCAAAAATGTTCGAGACATAAAAAAATGTCCACGTTTCCAAGAATATTTGGCAATTCATAATTATTAGATCTTTTTGAAAATTCAAAAGAATCTATCAAAAAATGTTTCGAACCTGTCTCTGCAGTATATTCTTAAATATTCGCGCTAGCCATGGTCAGGTCTTTGAGGTCGTGAGTTTGATTCTTCAACGCGTCTTTTTATTGTTTTTCTCATGCCTTACAAATACAGGTCATTTCGGTGCCTGCCAGTGGGCCGGACCAGACATGAACTTTGTATGTTCACAGGCTATTTTACGCAACTAGCGTCATATACTAGCTCCCACGCAGCTGGCTCAAGAAAAAGCAAAAATAATTGCTCTATCCCCAAGACTGTTTATTGGGCCTCAGTCGCACTCCACTACTGGGCCTGCTCCACATGCAGCCCATCGATCCTCGTCAAGGGAGGCAAAAATATTTTACAGCTATAAGAAATCGAAGTTGCAATGTCGCCTTCGGTTCCACAGGCGGATGCCAACAGAACTAGGTCGGTTTTTTACGTATAAAAAGGATGGTCCTCCTATTAAAATACATATAGATTTTGTTCCGTCCGTTCAGCACATGGTTCCTGGTTTTTTTCATTTGTCCCCGGGTGGGCCGAACTGGACCTATCATGCATATTTTTAACCCTAGTCTAGATTCGTCACGGCCCCGGTATATCAGCGATTGTCAGAGATTCCTCCATCAAAAAGCGATGAAATGGTCGTTGTAGACTTAACTGCGCACAATTGCACCAAAGCAATCGTCAAACCGACGCTCAAGGAGGCAGGGATGGCGAAAACGAATCCGTTGTCCAGAAAATTCTGCACAGACGCGTGAGAATAATGTTGATGTTGAGATCCCGAGCTCCATGGACTATTTTTTCCATGATCTTGGTTGAGATCATAGTTGATGTTGATGAAGACACCCGTTCGATATTGATGATATGACATGGAGCATAGTCCTCGGACCAACCGAGATGACCAGTCGAGCCGACGACGAAGATGCCGACATTGACGATGAAGTTTCGTTCTGGCGCGTAGATCGCATCGGAGCCAATCTGAATACCCAACGAGCGCGTCTTGGATTGACCTGGCCCGTGCACTCGGTCTAACTGAAAGTGCAGCTGCACTTTCTAGCATTCGGGCTTTCTCTATGATTTTATCACCTGTGGCACAACCGACATTATCGGGCTCACCCTCTTCCCTTTGACTAGCAAAAGGCACACCCACTGGGACTGGACACCATGCAAACGGCGGAGCTATGTGAAAAACAATGGGCCCATGCCCCCCCCCCCCTCCGCATTTGCATCCTACCTTATTCGTATTTCTCATGCATGGGGTAGAGCAGGTGCAAGGAATTCTCGAAGGAAGTGAGGGGCAACGGAAGGTGCGGCGCGCTAGGGGGTAGGGCTGACGCCGGTGTTGCACATGATGGCTCAAGGCCGGCTGAAAAGTGCTTGCTGGCCGGCGCTGCGCCGCGCGCGTCTCGCTCAATCCCTCTCTGTCTATATCGATCTTTCCACTGTTCTCTAGTCTAATACAATTATTTTAAATCACATTGGAGCCCAAGAACAAGGAATATAGTCTACGTTGGCAAATGACATTGGACGAATACATGTTTGTATTTTTTGCATGATCATAATAAATCTAATACTTTTAGTGGTGTCACCTAAAATCATAAGTGAACAAAAAATAGAAAAAAAAAATCTAGTGGCATTGGTATTACCCTTAAAGAAGAATAAACATTGAAAATCAAATCAAATAATACAAAAATTGCACACAATTTACACACAAGTTGCTTATTTTATTATATGTAAGAATAAGCATACAATAGTGTTTTTCGCAAAAAGAAGTATTGTAAGAAAGAATGAGTTCGTAACAATGATATTACCCATAAAAAAAGAAATGAAATAAAAACAGAATGAATTAGTGGCATTATTATTACCCTTAAAGAGGAAATTAAAAACTTGCACACAAAATATCATTATTCCACCGCGCAATTAACACTTCATCATGTATTTTTCAACATTTACACATATATAGCCAACATTTCAGCATGTATACTCCAACATTTCAGTACATATATACCATATTTTAGCATTTGAGCACATATAGATGATGATTTGTTGCGCGATGGAATAAAAAGAATGATATTGATTTTCAAAAATGGATAGCAATAAGCACAAAATAGATGGCACTAAACAGTGTCCAGTCATATACATGGGTGAGTAGCCTGTATGTGAATTTTTAGAGAAACATTCACACCTATTCTTTTTTTTCAATTACAAGACAAGTAAGATGGACATAATTTTCTCTATTTTTCTTTTATTGAAGGTACTTCTGCATCCCCTACTTCGAAATAATAACCCGAAGGAGACTATATGATAAGATTAATAGAACCGTGAGTTTACAAAACAAGATCAACATGTTTAAACAAGATCATGCACATGTGCTGCCGTTCAACTACGTGAGGTATTGTTCAACAACGTGAGGTATTCGTTGCAACGGTACTTCAATCCACTCCACTTAATATGCAGTTCAGAAGGACGCTAATTGGCAACCGTTGGGAAGAATGGCTCCATCTAGTAGGTAGACTGATGGCGGTTCAACTATCTCAACGGCCCGACGCATTACGCTGGAAACTTACTAGGTCCGGAGAGTTTACTGTTAAATCAATGTATGTTGATGTTATCAATTCAAGCTCGATTCCTAGTTCCAAACATGTTTGGGCTGTCAAAGTTCCGTTAAAAATCGAAGTATTTATGTGGTTTGTCCATAAACAAGTAATTTTAACCAAGGACAATTTAGCAAAGCGTAATTGGACAGGACCTACTAGGTGTAGTTTCTGTGATCGGGATGAGACTATCAAACACCTTTTTCTTGATTGCCCGTTAGCCAAAGTTCTTTGGCGGACAGTTCATATTGCTTTTAACATTACTCCACCGCGGTCTGTCAACACGTTATTTGGAACGTGGCTTAACGGGATAGGGCCCGAAACAGCGAGACACATTCGCGTAGGAGTCCGTGCTTTACTGTGGGCAGTCTGGAACTGCAGAAATGACTTGGTTTTTAACAGAACAAAAAATATTCATTTTTTGCAGGTTATCTTCCGAGCCACTGCGTTGATCCGTATGTGGTCGCTACTTAGTCCGACGGAGGCCAGGGAGCGTTTGGTTACTGGATCTATCCGCTGGGAGATGGTAGCACGGGATATATTCAACCGGTTTGGATGGCGGTCATGTAATAGGATAGGCAATTAGTTTTCCTATCTTTATTATGTCAGCCAGTTGTGGCTTTTTCTGGCGAGTTTGTTTTCGCCTTTTTTAGCTCTTGGTGAGCTCTCCTTTATTTATCGTTTTCAGACTTAAAGACCTTGTTGAACCTATTTATTTGTTAATAAGTTGGCCGTATGCATCGTTCTGATGCAGAGGCCAGGGAGTCCCTTTTTGAAAAAAAAAGCACATGTGCTGCCGTTTCTTCTTTTGATCGATCGGGCTTCGAGACGATGGACTAGCGATCGGGCGAGCTGACTAAGACTGTCCAAGAGGGAGCTTGACTAACATAGGCCTAAAACTGAAAGTGGCAACGTGAGTTTGGGCTCAAATCAGGGGGCCCTGAATATTGGGGGCCCTGTGCGAGTGCACAGCTCGCAAATGGCTGTCAGCGGCCCTGACACACACACGCACGCACACACGCACGCGCGCGCACACACACACACAAATGATGTTCTTTAAGAAGGACAAATTAGTGGCATTGATGTTACCCTTAGATAAGTAATAAAATGAAGGAAAAAACAAAACTTGCACACAATTGAACAGAAATTGCAAATTTTATAATATATGCAAGAATAAACATATAATACTGAAATCTTCGCACTCTAATACAATTTACACACATACAAATGAATAAAAAATACGCAGAAAATAGTTTTTTTAGATTTCCAGAGAATAGAGACAACAACAGCCAACGGCTGGCTAGCGGGCTTCAAGCCAAATAACTAAATTGATTGACCCCAAAACATGAGCAAGTAAAAAAATTCAGCCCAACCCATAAAACGGCACACGAAAAGAACAGCACGATTTTTAGAGCACAACGAATGGACGGACAAAGATTCGACTGACCCAAATTTAAAAAACAGGCAACTTGCGTATAGCTAAAATGCTAAACAAACTCATTCCGAATGGACGGACAAAGATTCGACTGACCCAAATTTAAAAAACATGCAACTTGCATATAGCTAAAATGCTAAACAAACTCATTCCATATGCGGTGCCTGTTCAAGAATTCGCCCGATTAACCAGTTAACTTGCTGATTAATCCCTACTTGTAGGGTCACCTCGTAGCCGATAAATTCGTCCGATTAATTGATTAAATAACCAATTAACTTACCGATTAGCCTATATACTAATCCTCTCCTCGCTAGGCAACCGAGCAGCTGGTAGTTAACAATTTCGTCAACAAAAACCAGTGCGACGGTGGAGGAATGTTTCAGCCGATCGATCCCGTCCACGGACTAGCAAGAGTGCAAGACCCCCAAGTTCTGCACGCACAGGTCCATCGACTCAAAGATCACCCACCCAACCCAACGTGGAAGTGCTTGTCAAACGCCGCCGTCAATGGTGCACGCCGTCCAGAGCTGAGCTCTCCAAGCTCGTAGACGGGCGTGCCGCTGGGAAACCACGAGGCAGGACTGAAGCATGCCCACGACGCCGCGACAACTAATCCTACTTTGTTCGCGAGACGCTGCTGTCAGCACCCAGCAAAAACAAAAAACAAAAAGATCCGCCTGCATGCGCTGCCGTTGCCGTTGCACCGGTCGGTCGCCGTCGCCGTCGCCGTTTCATCTGAACTGAAAAAGGTGGATCTAACTAGCTAGCCTGGCCTTCCTGGACCGTGCTGACCTGCTTCCCGGACCCTGCCGCGTCGCCGGCCAGAAGCTTCGGAAGAAAAAACGAGGCACGAGCCGGGCCGGTGGCGCCGGAGGTCAAACCATCGGACCGTGACCATGCATGCAATCATGCATCAGAGTCAGCGACAGCGAGCTTTCTTCACGATTCGATCGGCTTACTGGATTGAAAGGCTAGCTAGTGGGCATGAGCTACCCCGCAAAAAAAAAAAAGTGGGCATGTGCTGCAACGTGTACAGGCGACCGGCATCCATCCAGTCCGGTCGTGCGACCGTGCTGCATGGTGATGGTAGCACGCCATTGCCGGGCCGTTGGGTGTGTGTAATTCGATCTGTTCACAGTCTAGCCGAACCTAGGTATAGTGGGTGTGCACATTGGACTTATCAAACAGTCGTTTGCCTATACCATGGGGCTGCACTGGTTTGAACAGATCCATTCGACTATTCGTTGGAGCCACTCCAGCGAGCATGTGGTCGTGTGAGAGCCGGGATCGATGAACAAAACGCATGCACGCAGGAATTGTTGGTTATCATGCAGGAATTAATGAATAATTCAGGATAGCGATTGTCCGTACTCTCTCTGTTTCTTTTTAGTCCGCATATAAGATTTGGTTAAAGCTAAACTTTGTTAAGTTTGACTAATTTTATAATAAAAAAATCGACATCCATACTACAAAATTTATATGTTATGAAAATTAATTTCATCATGCATCTAATAATATTGATTCCATAGTGTGAATGTTGACATTTTTTATACAAAACTAGTCAAGCTTTGTATGCAAATTAAAAAGAAACGGAGGGAGTACACAATAAATTTGCCACCCCCCCGTAGGATCTTGCTACTAGAGCTTCCAGGCCCCTTCTCAATTAATCCTCACGTGCGCGATTGATCGGTTGTGCGCCTCCTGACGGCGACGGGAATGAAAATAACAGCCGAATCGTGTAGTTCTCTAATCGATCCGGTCATCTTATTTTAAGGAGCAGGTGAGCAATTTGCGAACAACGTTTGGGTGGATAATAGCAAGTTGATTGGTTGGGTGCTTGAACACTTGTGCTAATATGCTATACTACTTTTGCGAGCTCTTGATCACTTATTGCAGTTCCAGTCTCCCAGATGATGTGGTAGCGCGAGTGCGTCGTGTCTTGTTTGTGACAGATTGGGACACGTATAGCCACGGTCAAAACAAAAGGTTATTTAAAAAAAAGGAGAACTTCAAAGTGACGGTTGTTGGCGATCGAATGCAAAGCAAGCTAGTCTTCTTACATGGTAACAAGGACGGAGCTTCGTAGATGGTAACATGGACGGTAATTTCTCTGTTATTTGTCGCATCAACATCAACCAGGTAGGTGGAGTAGTTATAATCGGCATAAACAGCTAGCGATCCTCGGCTACTCCGACAGCGTGGAGAGCAGACGTCAACAAGATGACCTGCACAGACGGCGCTATCCTCTATGCGCGCGCAAGCTGATGGATCTAGCGCGAGCGCTGCTGGCCACCCAGTTCGAGCCCAGCCGGCGTTCGTGGCAGGTTCCGATGGATCAGTCGATCGAGCGCGACGCCCCCCTCCCCCTGTGAGGCCGCACTGGAGCCATGCATTGGGTGTGTGCGTGTGGATAGGCAGAAATCCATACGGCCGGCCAGCCTCGAGCGACAGGGACGCCGGCGGGCCGGCCGGGGCAGGTGAACTGATCGAAAGCGGCGCACCCGATCGACCGGAGGATCCAGCAGCGCCACCGCTTTTCGATCGTATCGGGAAGGGAAGATCGTGGAGTGGAAGCCCCGGGCCCGGTTCCGAGGACAAACTGCTCTCTCGTCGTGCGTGTGCGCGCGCGCTGCCGTGGGCGTTGGTGTGCCGGCCGGAGGCTTCCGAGAAGAGAGCTAGGGAGGCAGCAGCGGCCAACGTCGTCGCACGTGCGATCAGGAATTTGAAGAGCTGGTGGCGTACCACTTGTGTTGCTATCGTGCCCAAGTTAAGTTGCGTCTGAAGGGCGGCATGGCAGGGTGCGCGCCCATCACCATGCACCCGCCGCGCACCGGCCGATGCCATCGGCATCTAGTAAAGCTCTCGCCACGCGAGACGCCGAATCCAGCTGCGAGGAGGGCATAGCCCACACACAAACAGAAAAGGAACGAGCCGCGAAAGCGAGCCAATGAGGCCACGGATGATAAAACTGAGAGGTCGGCGAGCTGCGTGTGTGATCGCCAAACATAGAAAGATTCGGGCCGGGGCGACAGGGACTCCCGGAATTCGTCCGGTACCGTGACGTGACGGGCATCGATGGTGATCCTTCCTTGCAAACAAAACTGTTAAAGCTGCGGGGAATCTGACGGTGTTTTCTGGTACTAGATCGCTCTATCTTTTGTTTTGTTTGCCATGGCTACGTACGTGGCCCCGTGCGTTAATTTCATTCGCTCGGTTGTATTATTGGATACGAATGAAAGCCACGTCTGATGTACGGTGCACCTAGGTACCGACCGGGACGTCTGTTTCTTTCCGTTCTTTATTACACCTGACCTCACGTCGTTCAGGATGGTGAGCTAAGCTATAGCTAGCTAGCTGCTGCTTCACTCGGATGATATGGTTGGTTTGCGCTTCGACTTGCGGCGGCGACGGGTCAGTGAGCAGTGAGCAGTTTGGCGCTACTGCCTTTCCCTGCCGCGGCAGCATCAGCTCAGGCTCAGTTGAGTGCTGGTGCAACCCAATCGTCACGTCCTTTCTGGCTTGGAAATTTGCAGTGCCTTTGGAGGCCAAGCCCTTATCAAAAGGTTCTGTAGTTGCTCTCTACACATGTCAGTGAAAACACAAATGAATGCCGTCTTGAACGACAACGAGCTCCATGTTATTGAATTCATGCTCCAGCCAGTTGCTCCAAAAGTCCAAACTGATGGGGAGTTTTGCTTTGGTTTGTTAGGTTTTCGTGCCCTCATGTTGGTCGTCCGAGTGTTGAAAACACTCGGGCTCTGAGGGAGAGTCACCAACGGTGATGGTTCTATCTTGATTTGCGGTAAAGTTGATGGTCTCATCAACAAGTTCTTGCCGAAGTACATTGGCATCGATGGGGGGTTGGGTCTCCTCCTACGGCCCTCGCCTTTTTCTATAGGTTGACGATCCGTGCTTCGAATCATCGTTGATGGCGTCTCCAGGAAGCGCACGGTTGCTTTATGGTTGTGCTTCCAAAGATTCACTGGCTCCAGTGATGCAGAGCAGGTGAGGCATCAAGCTAGGCTGCGTCCTTGGCTTCTGCAGGCCAGAGACGACGACAAATTCTTCTTGGGTTTGTTTGTGATTTTAACTTATATCGTGGGTGTTAACGCAAGGCTCGTGACTTGGTTAATATATGGCTCATGGCCTTTGGTAAAAGAAGAATGTTTGATTGGTGAACAAAATGATATAAATATGCGACTAGAGGGATTAGATATTTGTTCGGTTGGTTTTGATGACTCACCCTTGATTGTTGATTCCTATGCCCCATCGTTAGTGCTCAAACATTGTACCTCAAACCCTCTTTACCCCTTCTCAACGTTGTCGCTCCATCTAGCTTGCTCCAAACTCAACCAACCCCCACCCACCCACCCCCAAACGGAAGCCTTACCTCGCACAAGCTCTGTGTCATCACCAACTTCGACTTGATCTAAGCTCACCGCTGTTGCTGCGAAGAATCAAACAACCAAGGAAAACTACAAAATTGCGAAATTTCAGTCAACCACAATGTAGCAAAAAACTGAAAGTTGTCCGATCAAGTATAGGAATTCAATGAATATGGCCTGGCATAGCAAATACTCCCTCCATCCCAAACTAACAGAAGTTCTATGTTTGTCTTAGCTCAGAAAATTTAATTCGACCAAATTTGAAGAATATGACAAAATCTACATCATGTGTGCATGATACAATTTTTTTATAAAGAATCTAAAGTTCTGCATGTTGCTATATGTTTCTATGAACTTTAAAGAAGGACGACGATAACTATCACACGTGTGGGCGTTAAGTAGTCTGTCCACACATTTTGTGTGGTGTCTAAGAGGACCAGCCCACACGCCTATGTGTGAGCAAAACAACTAGCGTCCACACGCCTCTTTTTTTCCTTGCGGTCCCTCTTACACGCCTACGTGTGGGCAAAATGCATAACGCCCACACGACCTCTCTCAGCCACCTACCTCACGGTCCCGCACGCCCCGCGTACAGTCACCACGCGTCCCCGCAGTTGCCATGGTCCGGACCCTCTTCAATGTCCGTTTAACTGCAGTTGCCATGTCGCTGAACTACAGTTGCCATGTCGGACAACTACAGTTGCCATGGTTGCTCAACTGCAGTTGCCATCTCAGGTCAAGTGCCAGATGCCATTTTGGACAACTGCAATTGTTGCCATGTATGGTCTGGTTTACTATAGTTGCCATGATTTGAAAATTTTAGAGGTTGCCACCTACTAACACTAAGCAGTTGCCATATATGATCTGGTTTACTACAGTTGCCATGATTTGAAAACCTTAGGAGTTGCCACCTACTAACACTAGACAGTTGCCGTGTAGCGCTACAAAGAGACATGACAAAACAACATGTTCGGGTAAACAGAGAGTTGCCATCTGCTTACAAGCACACTAGGGCAGTTGCCGTGTACCCTGCAAAACACATGACAACTGACATGTTCGGGTAAAAAAAAAGAGTTGCCATCTGCTACACTAGGGCAGTTGCCATGTACACTACAAAACGTATGGCAACTGGCAGCTTGGGTGTGGGAGAGGAGACGGGCGTGTGGGCGAGATGGCAAATGTCCACACACCAGCCCTTGTGCGTGAGTGAAAACTGGCGTGTGGGCGAATTGCTAAACGCCCACACACCGGCCCCTCCATGTGGTGAAATGGACGTGTGGGCGACCGGGTGAATGCCCACACACCGGCCAGTCCTACGTGGCACCACAATCATGCCAAGATTCGTGCACCCACAAATGAACGCGGATCCATGCGTGTGGGCGAGATGCAAACGTCCACACATGTGGACGTTAGTGTTTCCGTTAAAGAAATATGAATTAGAATAAGGCTAAAACTTTAATTAATTTACAGAAGGGATGGAGTATACATGTACTGCGTTTGTGGACGGATTTGGAATGTGTTGCTTTCCAGATCAAGTAAAGCTGGTCCCCAAAATGTGTTGAGTAGAACGCAAACGAAACAATACTGTTTTTTTAACATAGTACAAACGCAAACGCCCATACATATGCGCATACATTTATTCATATGAACGCACACACGCAACCTTACCTTTATGAGCACTTTCGAGAGACTGAGTCGGTATATCATCTCGTGAAGTCACCATAAGCGTCTCGTCGTCGATGGAAACGTCCCCTCCCATTGAAAGCGCACCGTCAAAAATTCTGAAATAAATTCAGAAATAATGCAAGCAGGACTAAAATTTTGGTGGGTTGAGAATACTGCTTTTGATTGCTTGAATTGAGCCAGGAGGGACCACACACACTCCTACTTGGCCGAAGAAGACCTTTCTTCAAGTCTTTGTTCTCGAGGCAATTCTCCCACCCCACCCTTGCATAAGTGATAAGTGGCACGAGGAGCCTGTCTGCGGCGGCGGGCGGGCAATCCACTCACCATCGCCGAACCTTCTCAGCACGAAGCTCACCGGGAAGCCGCCCAAAATCCCCAGGAGCTCACGGCCAGCGCCTCCTCCTACTACAAATCTACCCGCCAAATCCACTCCCCAACCCAATCCATGCAGCAGCAGCTGAGCAGCGGCAATTTAGAGGGTCTTATAAATACGAAGCGCTCTCGCCGGTGCCAAACTCAGTCATGGCGGCAGTCGGAGCGGCACCACTGCTCTACCAACAGCAGGCGCAGGCGGCGGGCGACGGCTGCTACTTCTCTTTCATGTCCTCCTACTTCTCCCACGGGGAAGCCAGCTCGAACGCCTCCAGCCCGGCGTCCAGCTTCTCCGCTGCGCTCGGCGCCACGCCGCCCGCTGCACCGGTGATCTCCGCCGACCCCGCGCCGCAGTTCGACATCTCCGAATACCTCTTCGACGAGGGCGCGTTCGCCGCGCCGCTCCCGCCCGTCGTCTCCGTGCCGGCCGTTGGCGCGGTTGCTGCAAGTTCGACGACCGCGGTGACTGCGAGGAGCGCCGAGTCGGCGGAGCGGCCGCGGACGGAGCGCATCGCGTTCCGGACTCGGTCGGAGATCGAGATCCTCGACGACGGCTACAAGTGGCGCAAGTACGGCAAGAAGTCCGTCAAGAACAGCCCAAACCCAAGGAACTACTACCGGTGCTCGACGGAAGGGTGCAGCGTGAAGAAGCGGGTGGAGCGGGACCGGGACGACCCGGCGTACGTGGTGACCACGTACGAGGGCACGCACAGCCACGTCAGCCCCAGCACCGTCTACTACGCCAGCCAGGACGCCGCCTCCGGCCGCTTCTTCGTCGCCGGCACACACCCGCCGCCAGGCTCACTCAACTAGCTCGTGCTTCGCAAATCAGCTCTAGGACAACCGGACCGGAGTTTGGCCAAGCACATACTGATATTCTTCTGCATGTGCTGCCCGGACGGTCGACATCGTTCATCCCAACTGAAAAAGCCGGAGCTAGCCAGCCTTGCCTTCCAAGTGGAACATGATTGAGAGAGCAAATGGTCCTCGTTGTGGAAGAAGATGCTCCCCAGTGTAATCGACAACGTAAGCTAGCTGGACTTCGAAGCGTAAAAGGATTGAGGATAGAAAATGATCTTCCATGAGGAAGATCAGATGCTCCACTATACTCAACAATGTAAAAACAATGTCAGCTAGATGGCCTATGAAGGGGAACGCGTGATTCATGATGGCAAATGATATTTGGTCGGGAAGAAAATATCACTGTACTAAGTAAACGTCCGTCTATAAGGAAGCCATACGCATGATAAAGAGCATCTACATCGGCGATGGGCGAATTCGATTCCTCAAACGCCCGCGGACACGATCAGACGTGTCGGCGGATAGTGACCGGTCATGCCTAAAATTATCTACTCTGCATCGGAGTCTCTTATATTTCAACCCCTAGATCCATACAAAGCATGTAAAAAAATAATCCTATGTACCACCCTTGCTAGCTTCGTCGTGGGAGATGACCACGACGTCCGTGCCGGGAGCCAGGTGGATGGGCGCGTAGAAGGATTACGGCTCCTCCTCCTCCTGCTCGACCTCATCCATGTAGGCGAACATCTCCTTCTCCACGGCGTGTTGCGCCTTCATTCCTACCGGCGACGGCGTCTCGCCTCCGTATCCGGCTCCGAGCGGACGGAATCGAGGATGGCTTGCTGCTCCGCCTGCAGATCCGCGTCCCCCACATCCTCCTCCGGCACCTCCTCCTCCTCCTCCTCAACCTCCCCCTCCTCCTCCAACTCCTCCTATGAATCCACTTCATCCGGAGGTAGCCTCGCTGCGATCCGAGCTTCGCGCCTTGCCCGGATTTGCTCAAGGAGCTCCAGCCGACACTCCGGCGTTAGAAATGGGTAGCCCTTATCCGGCTGCGTGGGGGCGTGATGAAAGAACATGCGGTGCCCCCATGTTTGGTTTTGGTAATTGATGACAATCTCTATGGACTAATGGTTGCCTTGAGTTATATTTGAAGGATTTGTCCATAGGCATTTCTTGAAGTCCATGTGTTGGTTTCAAGGAGTTTATGTGGTGACCAAGGTGTTATTAAGGAATTATCCAAAGATTGGTCATGTGAGAGTTGAGCTTATTGCAAGCATGTCTTGGAGAAGAAGATTGTGTGATCATTCATGTATATCTTCAAGACATCATCCAAATGAAGAGAGTTGAAAAGATTCAAGGTTGATCAAGACTAAGTCAAGAGTGAATCAACTTGATCAACTCACAAAGCGTAGAAGATGTACCGAGAGGGATCAAGCGATCCCATGGTGTGGTAAGCATTGTCAATTACGCTTTGTGTACTAACCCATGATCTTCGTGAGAGTTCTTTGTGGGGTTAGGTTGCGGTGTGCAAGTTCAAGTGAAGCATCATGAAGAGATCAAATGCTTGAATCTTGCCGTCCATTGTGGTGACAATGGACTTGTGAAGATGTTGCGGTGTGCAAGTTCAAGTGAAGCATCATGAAGAGATCAAATACTTGAAGCTCGCCGTCCATTGTGGTGACAATGGACTTGTGAAGATGTGCGGAAGAGTGGCTCACCCATAGTGGAGTATGGGGGAGCAATCAACTAGTCTTCATCGAGCCAACGCAACCAAGAAAGGTGGTCCAACTTGAGGGAGTCAAGATCGTCATCATCTAGCTCAAGTGGACCATGTGCAAGGCAAAGGTTTGCCCTTGATAGGTTTTCTATTTTACCGGTCTCATGATGGTAGTTGGGAGACCGGGTTATAAGATCGATTGCCGTACTATCAAGGGGGGCTCTCGATGAGTAGCTTGATCGTATCATTCGTAGAGAGCTCAAACCATTGCATCCTTGCATCATCTTTCTTAGTTCTTGTTTGGTTCTTCTCTTTGTGAGTTTTGGAGCCTACGTACCAGGCCCCTACCGCGTCGACTCGAGGGGTCATTTTTCGTGTCGGGTTCAGCGGTAGTCGCGCGGCAGTAAGACCCGGTAGTTCCGCTTATAAGCGGTACTACCGCCCCAAGGTTCATGTTTTGTTGATCCGTTTCCCTGCTTCTTCCGCCCGAGCGGTAGTACCGCTCGTGTGCGGGCTGAGCACATAACGGTTGGATTTTCCCCCTCCTATAAAAGGGGGTCTTCTTCCCCAATGAACCTTATCCTTTTGAGCTCGTGTTCTTCCCCCATTGTTGACCTTCTTCGAGCTTGCTAACTCTCAATCCCTCTATGGATTCTTGCTAGTTTTTTAGGGAAAAGAGAGAGGAGATCTAGATCCACATTTCCACCAATCACTTTCTCCTCTATGTGAGGGGAACCCCTTGGATCTAGATCTTGGAGTTCTTGGTGTTCTCCTTCTTGTTCTTCCTCTCATTTTCCTCCCTAGCATTAGTTGCTTCGGTGGGATTTGAGAGAGAAGGACTTGGGCACTCCGTGTGCCCTTGCCATTGCATTTGGTGCATCGGTTTGAGTTCTCCACGGTGATACGTGGAAGTTACAAGTTGAGAAGCTTATTACTCTTGGGTGCTTGGTACCCTTGAGCTTGTTCCTCTTGGGTGCTTGGGCGCCCTAGTCGGTTGGTGGTGTTTGGAGCTCAATCATTGTGGTGTAAAGCTCCGGGCAAGCGTCGGGGTCTCCAATTAGGTTGTGGAGATCGCCCCGAGCAATTTGACGGGTTCCGGTGACCGCCCCCAAGGGTTGCCAAAGTGTACGGGTTCGGTGACCGCCCCCAAGGGTTGCCATTTGTACGGGTTCGGTGACCGCCCTCAAGGGTCCCGTAGTGGAATCACAGCATCTTGCATTGTGCGAGGGCGTGAGGAGATTACGGTGGTCCTAGTGGCTTCTTGGGGAGCATTGTGCCTCCACACCGCTCCAAACGGAGATTAGCATCCGCAAGGGTGTGAACTTCGGATACATCATCGTCTCCGCATGCCTCGGTTATCTCTTACCTGAGCCCTTTACTTTGTGATAGCCTTATTGTTTCTTGTCATATATCTTGCTATCACCTAGTTGTTTATCTTGCTTAGCATAAGTTGTTGGTGCACATAGGTGAGCCTAGTTGTTGTAGGTTTTGTGCTTGACAAATTAACCGCTAGGTTCATTCCGCATTTGTTCTAGCCTAAACCGTAATTATTTTAAATCGCCTATTCACCCCCCCTCCCTCTAGGCGACATCCACGATCTTTCACGTGACAACTAGTGGTGGCGGATGCGGAGTGGAAAGTGGCGGCGGAGGCGGATGGGCAGGGTTTTGGTGCCGGCGGTCGGCATAAATAGCCGGGCTAGGCATTACGCGGCCAGACGGAGCGGCGCCACGCGGCGACATCGGTTCGAGCTTCGGATTGCCAGGTTTCCGGCCGATTCCGCGTGGCACCCGGACG
Organism: Triticum aestivum; assembly: GCF_018294505.1. Taxonomy (NCBI): domain Eukaryota; kingdom Viridiplantae; phylum Streptophyta; class Magnoliopsida; order Poales; family Poaceae; genus Triticum; species Triticum aestivum. Next base: position 447,420,968 of record NC_057796.1, read on the forward strand.
TCAGTCCGACGTGGCGGACGCGTCCGGGCCGCCGTATCTGGGGTGGTTTTGAGGGGTGGCAGTCGGCCCGGGCGTTTGAGGCGCCCGTCTGGGCTGAAATTTCATGACCGATCAGTGACCGGACGGCCCTCCTGGGCGTATGAGGCGGGTTTAGGGCGCCTGACTGTAGATCCTCTAACTATTTTGTTTTGCATCCTTTGTCAATTGTAAGACTCAAGTTTTGTTATCGACCACTATTTCCTTTCTCAACTTCGAATTATCAACTTCTTTAACTCCTTAATCACTGAAAACTTTTTTATACACCTTTGACCATCCTATAGAGGTCTCTCAGCAGCATCCTTCTCCAACTTGATTTATCTGATTTTGATTCCTTATTTTTTTCATCATATTAAAGTATAAAAATGAACCAATTACGAAGAATCCATTATGCAATTTGTAATGTGGAGCTCAAAAACCTCTACACCCTTATAAATACTAGAAACAACAAACATTTATCATTCACAATATTTCAACTAACTAAGAAAACATGTTGCCAATCTATGACATTAATATATGTATAAATATGGTAAGTAATATGACATTCTATATGATAAAGCAGAACCACTTATAGAAGGATTGCACAAATTGTTTTAGTGTTAGTGAGAGGCAAATGATTATGCCAACTAGAATCAAACAACTTGCTCATAGCTCTAAGTTCTCACATCATTGCCAAGCGTCGTCAAGTCAAATTGGGGGAACCAAACTACTACCTTTAAGGATTAGGTTAAAATTGCGTATATCATTGTTGTTTGTAGAACTTGTTAAGGCTTGTTAAGTTTGTAATGGTTTAAAGTTTATCAAAAAATATGAAATAAATAGTGGAACGTCACTGCAAAGTTAAAATGTGCGTTTAGTGCCCTCGGCAAAAATAAAAAACAATCATTCCAACTCACTACGACATAATTGTATCCTCAACGATTTGTTTTTTTCTTCGTCCAGGACATATACAGGCGTGTTATTTCAATCGGCCAGCTAGATCATCTTATATTATGGGTGTGTTGTTCCAGTATATTTTTTCATGATTTTTGAGAAATTTACACCGTCAAGACCTTAACAAGTTATGTGGTAAGCCATGATAGAAAATCCTCCTCCTAAGGCTTAGTTTATACTTGTTAAATTATGTTGTGCCATGTTTATTTTATAATCTGACATGAAAATTCACCCAAAAAGTAGAAATAAGCAACTCAAATAAACGCTGAAACAAGAAGATTCAGATATATTAAACGGGGTTATCATAATCTAACTCAATACTAAATGCAACCTAAGTGCCTTACTACCACTAAGTGCCCTACTAACCATGTGGCGTCTATATATATAGTACATGTAACAACGTGAGGAATTGAAGTAGGGAAGAGAAATTTCCCAATAATTTTGACGTTAATCCTATAATTATATGTTATCCGTGTGCCCATTCAACAACACACACGAATGTGTATCCTTTCTAGAGAGAGCTAGAAGCACGAAAAAACAAGTTCCCATATTAATGTTGAAATAAGTCCCTTAACTTACATTAAAAAAAAACTCCCTTATCTTACGCCCTTGTTCAGCTTGCTGACTACACATCTCAAAGATCAGTGCCAAGTTCCGAGATCCCCATGATGACCACAAGTACATACATTTCCTGACCATGCAAGCCAATGAATCCAATCTCGATATTTTCACTTGAACATGGATATGTCAAAGACGCGGGCAGACTTATCCGAGGAGACCGAGACAATGGAGCTGCGATTGGCGGAGACGGCCAGCGCCTGCACGGCATCACGGTGCCCGCTCAGTATGCGAGCAAGATCCCCAGAGAGGCTGTCCCAGATGCGCACCGTGCCGTCGATGCATCCTGACGCTACATACCTCGACGAACCGATCCACGCCAGGCAGGTCACGCCGTCCTGCTTGTCGAACACCACCAGCAGGAATAAGTTCACTCACAGCGACGTAAATAAAAATACAAGAGGAACCATAAAGGTCAACTGATTTCTACACCCACATCATGCTCGCAAATGGATCGAATTGCTTGGTGAGTGAGGTCCCAGATGATGAGTGTCTCATCCATGCTCCTTGTGGCCACCCAGTTGTACCTGCAGAGAACAGGGGTGAAGCTAGCTAGGGTCAATAGGAAGGGAGTAAATAGCATAAAACTACTAGTTTACAGGCTATAGTTCCTAAAAACTACCACTTTTTAATTTTTCTTAGAAACCTATCAGTCGCGCGGTCCGCTGTTTCAAAAAACCCAAAACGCCCGTGACTAGCGATTGAACCGTTTTTCTGACCGTCTGGACCCACATGTCAGGCCACCTGGCCACGCACGCTCACGGCGCGGCCGTTGACGGCCGTTAGCCCTCGCGGTCCGGTCGGAACGAAAGGAGCTAAATTCCCCACCATGCTCCCACTCGCTGCTCACTGACTCCCCTGCTCGCTCTCTCCCCTGCTCCCACTCCCCTGCTCCAGTACGAGCTCGCCGCCGTTCGCCGTCTTTGAGGTCGGTCGCCGTCGACCTCCTTGCCGCCATGCCTTCCTGGAACGACAAGGAAACGAGCTCGGAGGAGGAGTGCGAGGTCGTCAGCATGGACATGGGACTTATGGTAAGTTCTTTGCCACCTAGGGTTAGGGTTAGGTGCTAGTAGGCCTAGGCTACCGCCATGGATCTTTGCTGTTGTAGGATTCTTGTTCAATAGTGAGGCTGGGGTTTGATTGTAGGATTGATGTAAGCTAGGGTTCATCTCTGTACAGTGTTAGGGTTCATGCTGAGTTGGGGATTTTTTTAGTGTTTAATGAACCGTGCAAGTTGATTCTGGTGTTGAGTGCAGATTGAAACTAGTGTTTGCTGGTTATTTTGGTTGCAGGAGGAACCAGACACCACTGTGGAGCCCCTTTTCCGTGGCCAACTTGAGCTTGCTCATCCCAAGTGCATTCTGCATCAATTGAGGCCTATTAAGCGTGTTGCTTTTGAAGGGCCTGTAACAGGAAGGCGTTTCTATGGCTGCCCAGTCCAGGTTAGATGCCAATAAATTTTTCTGCTATGTATGTTCACTGATGTTTGATATGATGCAGCACTTTGTTTGATATGACAGTCACATATGTAATAACTTATCATATCTCATTTATGTTATTCATTGTTAGAAATTATGAAGTCTATACAAGTTAATCATGGAACTGAAATAAGCTCCTAGTCCATTTGTAATAACTTATCACATTTATAAATGCAGGAAAATGGTGTGAATTGTGGTGTTGTAGAGTGGGTTGATGGGCCTTGGCCAACTGTTCTTCAGAGATGTCTGTGCAAGCTATGGGAGATGTTCCATGAGCAGAACTTTGGAAGGGTACAGGACAAGGAGAAGTTTGAGAAGGAGTTGGCCAGGCTTAAGAGTGAACATGAAAGGGAGTTGGCCAAGCTTAGGACTGAAAATGACAAGCTTTGCATTGAGTACACCAAGCTTGTTGATGATGTATCCAAGATGTTTGATTGGCAGGATGGTAGGGTGGACAAGAAGGTGTACCAGAAACAAGTGGAGGAGGAAGAACTTGAGAAGAAGAAGAAGGAGCTAGAGGAGAAAGCTATGTTGGAGGTGCAGATGGAAAAGCTCAAACTTGCAACAGAGCAGAGGTGCATTTTTCAGAGCCAAGCTGATATCATCAAGAACACCAGAAAGGCTATGAAGGCTGTTGAAGTTGACAGAGATGTTCTTAAGAAGGAGAAGGCAAAGCTTGAGCTTGTTGTTGCTGAGCTGCTGAAAGAAGGGTATGGCAGCAAGGAGAAGTTAGAGCAAATCAAGGCCATCCTTGAGTCTTGAACTTGTTGTGATATGTTGGTGAAGTAAGTACATCCAAAGGCCTTTATATAAGGATGTGGCCTGGCATGACTGCAAGTGATTATGGGTGTACATTTTGGGGGAATGTGAAGTTTAACCTAGTGTAAGAACCTTATTTCCTATGTTGTTAAGTTGTAATGGATCACCTATGCTATTAAGTGTTGTAATGGATCTCCTATGCTATTAAGTAGTGGAAATGGATCTCTGATGCTACTAAGTTGTGGAAATGGATCTTGTATGCTATTAAGTGTTCAACTTGATCTTCTATCTTTTATATGTTATTTGTTAGCCTACATACCCAATTTCTGTGGGTAATTGGGCTTAGTGGCCCACTATGCTCTGACCAAATGCAACCCTAGGCCTACTAAACCCAACCCCATCCATCTGTCAATATAAACCCCTCCCCACCCCCACCCTTTCCCAGTGACTCCACTAGCCGCCACCCAAAAGAAACCCTACAGATGGATCCTGACATGGGAGATGTCACAGAGGAGGAGGGGGAGGTTGTGGAGGTTAGGACAGCAGCAGCAGCACAGAGGAGGAGGAGGCGCAGGCAGAGGGCACTAGAGGCGGCCCAGGATGAGCAGCAAGAGGAGTTCAACCGCCGACTCTCCGACAAGGTACTGGAGAAGTGCAATGATGAAGAACTGGAGCTCGTTTTCACTGGTGGCAGGGGAAGGTCATTCATGGAGATCATTAGGTGGGCAAGGGTGAGGGCAGCCATGGCTCCTCATCCAGCAACTAGGGCCAAGTGGGTCCGTTTCTTCGAGCGCTATGACTGATATGTCAATCTCATCTCATCCATCTATATATCTTTCCATGTTGGTGTTCTATGTAAGATCTGGTGTACTATGTAAGATCTACTCTATTCTATGTAATAACTGGTGTTTGATGCTATTCTGAACCAATGAATCTATGTATTTTTGCTACTGTCAATGAAATTATGCAGTGGATATGAAATGTACTGACTGAATTAACTGACAGAAATACACTGACTGAAATGTACTGACTGAATCAACACAGGAATGACTGTCTGAATGAACACACTGCATAGTAGTTATTACAAACCATGGTAGTTCAACTGACTGAATATCTCTGAAACAAAATAAAGTTTAGTCATTACAGACCATAGTACACCCAAATCCATCCATATTTGTTCACTGACACTAACATAACCATGCCAAATGAACTCAAGTTACCCAAATCCAAGAGCTAGTTACCACTTGCATAAAAATAGTCTTTCAGCCTCCCACTTGGCTTCCTGATCCTCTTTGACCCCTCCTGGACAACAGTTGAATTTGATTGCCTTGGTGCAATGAAAGTTCTTCTCTGGGCACTTGAAGATCTGGTGTTCTTTGCTGGAGAATTTGTAGATGATCTGGTGTTCTTAGCAGGAGAAGAAGTGTTAGTCCTGCTCCTCTTAGCTGGTGGTGCTTGTGTTGTAGCTGCTGGAATAGTTGAAGCAGCCCTTTTTCTTGCCCTAGAAGTAGCAACTGGAGCTGGTGAAGGTGTAGCTCTTGCTGTAGCTGGTCTTGCTTCAGGTGCAGTAGCTTTCTTGGAGGCCTCTGAGCATTTGTAGCCATAGAAGAACCAGCTTGAGAGTAATTGGCTCTATTTTCCTACACAATTAAGAAACATTGTAAGAAAATGAACAATGAAATGAAATGAGACATGGCCTCAAATGACCTGGTGCTTGTTCATCCTCATCTGAAACTTAGGCTTCAAAGGGTCACCACAGTTGCTGAACCTATGCTCTTGCTTCTTGCAGTTGCTACATGTGACAGTACCAATTCTTGAGGTATCCTTTTTTGCTGGCACCTCAAATACACCTTTCCTCCTGGCAGTTTGCTTTTTGCCCTTCTTTTCTTTGAACACTGGTGGAGATATGTCATGTCCAGGTGTATGAGGCCAGTGGTCAGGACCTGGAACTGGGAAAATTATATGTTTGTATGTTTCATAGTACATGGGCTTTTTGAAGAAGTCATTGACAAAGTCTTCAGCATGTAGCTTCACTTTCTGCATTGCAGCAATGGAATGACTGCAAGGCACAGCAGTCATGTCCCACCTCCTACAGTTACATGTTTGGTTGTTGAAGTTAACACAATATGTGTTCTCAGAGCTACTAGTCACCTGCCAGATGCCTGGACCTGCCATGTATGCATCATAGTACTTAGCCCACTTCTTGCCTTCTTCTAAAATTTCTGAGTAGGTTGGTGTGATCTCCCATCTACATGACTCTATTTTCTCTCTGGTTTTCTGAAACTTGATCATCAACTTTGTTCTTATGCCCTCCAGCATAGTCCTGATTGGCTTGTTCCTAACATCCAATATCATTCTGTTGAAAACTTCATTGAGGTTGTTAACAACCAGGTCAGTTTTGCAAACAGTATCCATTTTATATCTTGCCCATGTATGGTCTGATATCTGTGACAACCACTGCCAAGCTTCAAAACTTTCTTTCTTCAAATTTTCCATCCCTTTTTCATGACCACTCTTAGTGAAGGAATAGGCAGCCTGATCTAAGTGTTTCTTGAGTTCCTCCCCTCTAAAACTAGCAGATTGAAAGTTGGCATATATATGTCTAAGACAGAACCTCTGTGGGGAGTCAGGGAATACATCATTGATTGCATTCAACAATCCCTGTTAATTATGAATTAATGATGGCTTAGAATGATGGATAAGTATGATGGTAAGTTTAAAGTGTGGTTGTCATGAGTACTGGAGCACATACCTTTTGCCTGTCAGACATAATTGTGTACTTGCCAAACTTGTTCCCACTTGCAATAACAGTTCTCAGCTGTGTGAGAAACCATGTCCAGCTGTCTGTGTCTTCCTTGTCAACAACACCAAATGCAATGGGGAAGATGTTGTTGTTCCCATCCCTGCCAGTAGCTGCCAATATTTCTTGTCCAGTGCTGAGCTTGATGAAGCAACCATCTAAACCTGAAAATATGATCACCTTAGTTGTAAATAACATGAATGCAACCATCTTAGATATATGTGTAAGGATCATGTACCTATAAATGGCCTGCATCCATTGAGAAAGCCCTCTTTGCATGCAAAAAGGCAGTAGAACATGTAGTGGAACCTAGGGGTAGGAGCTGGATTTTCTAGGTCCTCTTTGGTTGTCACTATGCATCTACTGCCTGGATTAGTATCTAGCACACACTGTAGATAGTCCCTTAGTCTGTGATATTGGAGTCTGTGATCTCCTTGCACAACTTCAACTGCTTGCCTCCTTGCCCTATATGCGAAGCTTTTAGGCACATGAACACCAAATGCTTTCTTTGTGTATGACATAATTGTCTCAACACCGGCTCCAGGGTTTGATCTAATGGTATCCTCACAAACCTTGGCAACCCAGTTTACTATAACCTTGGTGCTCTCTCCACTTGCTCCACAAGTGTGATCCAAATTCATCTTCTTGATGCTGAAAGTAGACTCATTAGCTATTCTAGAGGCCACTATATAAAACTGACAACCTTGCTTTCTATCAGAGCACCAAGCAATAACCCTAGTTGGTTCATTTCTGTGATACTCAAAATTCCTAAGTGTCATGACATGGAAATTTCTTAGTGCTTCTCTGAACTCCACAACATTTAGGAAGCACAAATGCAATGCAAACTGCTCATGTGCATCAGGGACTGATGGATCATACCACCTCCTCTCCTTCCTCTTCTTCAACCTTCTCTTCCTACCAGAAGGCAACCTTGGAATTTCTTCTTCATCACTAAGACCAAAATCACCTGGAAAGCAGTATTCATCAGGTTCAGGCACCCAATCTTCAAACTTGGTGTGTTCAGGCTCACTGTGTGACTTGCTAGTTGGGCCTGGTTTTCTGACAGGATTAAGCTTCTTTGCTCCTTTCTCTGGTACAACTGAGGGTTCTTCATGTTCAGAAAGGATTTGGTCTTCCTCCCAAAACTCAGATGGTTCTGAGTTTGCTCCACAATAGTGATCTGCAGGTTCTTCCTCTCCCCTAGTCTTATGGCTTGTCCCTGCCTCATCTTCACCCCTACACCAAGCCTTGTATGATATATTCTGCCCTTTGTAATCACCCCTAAAAAACTCAAAATCTGAAGAGGATTTGTCCATCTCATCTTCATCTTCATCATGTTCTACTTCTACATCTTCTTCTTCTTCCACAACATTTTTCCCCTTGTTGAAATTACAACTATGTTGTGTGTTAAGATAGGGTTCCTCAGGGATTGCTGGTGCCAAAGTTGCATTATTGAGTGGATACAGGACACCTTGTTGGGAAACACTATAAACAACAGGTTCACCAACATGATCAATGGGGATCTGCTCCTCAAGCATGATGTGATCCATGTTAACATCTGCTGGGCTTGGATCAGTAGGCTTTCTGACAGTGATGTTCAGGATCTTCTTATCAACAAACAAGTCAAGCATTTCCTCTAATGCCTCCTCACTATCCAGGACCTCCACCCCCTCCAAGCCCTCTCCCTCTTCCTTTACATAAGTCAGACAAGCATCCATTCCATAACCCTCCAACTCAGCCAATGCTAATATGGTCAGATAACTAATGTATGAAGAAACTGAATACTTTCTCTTCATGTTATCTGTTCCTTGAAAATGTAGCCTCATGTCCCAAATCTCATCATCTAAGCTGTAGGATTAAATTGACAAACAATTAATCTTTAACTCACTAAAACTTAAAACAATGACCAAATGTACTGAACATTACTGAACTTTCTACTAATTACAGTGAATGCACTGACCAAATGAACTAACCAAATGCACTTTCTTCTGCAGTGACTTAACCAATAAAATAAAGTACCATGCCAAGAACAAACAATTACTAACCCTAGTTCTAAATTGAACTAAAGGACCCAGAAATTTGTAATTTGAACTAAAAGTATGAAGGGCCCAGAAATTTCTTACCTCACTCCACCAAAGGATGAAGCCCAAGTGTGGCCGCCATCTGGATCAGCGTGGATGGACTTCGCCACTGCCCTAGCCGCGCGGACTGCCGGATCTGAGCTCGCCGGATCGACCTCAGCCGCGGGCGGTGATGGCTGCTGCAACCGCTGCGCCGGGAAGCTCGAGCTGCCTCGCCCTGGGGCCACCTCTGGATGTCCACCGCCCTCCTGGCCGGTGACGCCTTGGCTCAATAGCTCTCCGCCGCCATCGCCAACCTAGGTCACTGCGGGGGAGAGGGGAGAGGAGGGGGATACTGAGAGAGAGTGCGGCCCGACCAGCTCGTTTCGTTCCGACCGGACCGCAAGGGCTAACAGCCGTCAACGGCCTCGCCGTGAGCGCGCGTGGCCAGGTGGCCTGACATGTGGGTCCAGACGGTCAGAAAAACGGTTCAATCGCTAGTCACGGGCGTTTTGGGTTTTTTGAAACAGCGGACCGCGCGACTGATAGGTTTCTGAGAAAAATTAAAAAGTGGTAGCTTTTTGGAACTATAGCCTGTAAACTAGTAGTTTTATGCTATTTATGTATTATTGTGCAATAGATCTATCATACAGACTGCAACATTCCAAGAACGTATCATGAAACAGTACCTCGGTGAGATGCCAATGCACTCGACGGAATTAGTGTGGCCAACTAATGAACCGACAACCTGCAAAAACAACCGACAAAACTTGTTACACACAAATCAGATCTTACCTTCAGAGTTAGATGCAAAACAATGGCACATGCTTCTAAAAGTTTGAAAACTACCAGCTGAGTATGCGACTATCCTAAGAAAACAAATCCTACAGTATCTCAAAAACAAAAACTCTGCAGATATCACTACAAGCAAAATAAGGTGATCAATAATTTATTTATTTTACATGATCTACAATGCAGATAGAGCCATAAACTGCATCAAATACTTTCCATTGTAAGCCAACTTGGATGAGAAGGATTCAAAGCTCATTCAGCATGTATGGGAGTGACTCATTAACCTTTTTGTTAAAAAAATTAGTGCGAAATCACGACGTACACCCACCTGGCCTGATTTTATGCTCACGATGTGCACAGAACTATCCTGAGAGCCACTAACAACTGATTGGGAGTCCCATGTAATAGCTAAACATGTCAGTCCTTGAGTATGATAACCATGACCTGGATGGCGGTAAAACGGTCAGATAATAACATTCAGGTTAACAGAGAACACAGAAAAACAACCATACGAATATATGGTAATTGCAACATAGACAATAATTTACCTCGAACAACGTGTCTGCAGTGTGCACTTTCACGGTCCCATATCCTTAGTGTTGCATCATCTGATCCGCTACAAATAAGCTCACCTTCAAAGGGAAACATGCGAATTAGCTAAAAAAGGGTGTGCTACATCGGGGACCTGAACATCAAGTAAGCTGGTGAAAATGGATCTAAGATGTTAAACCATCATAGAAGTCATTCTGTTATTTACATTTATGATCAACTTCTAGTTTCACTGAGATTAACTTAGAACACAAGTTAGTAGCAGAAATATTAATACACCATGATCCATCCATAAGTTCCTCTGAAATCTGAACAAATATGTTGATAGCTAAAAACAGATTGTCACATAAGGTGAAATTTTTCGCGCGTGACGTTCCAAAAAACAGGACCCAATAATGTCCAGACTGGGGTGATATATTTTATACCATACTAAGAGGCAGCTTCATAACGCTAACATATATCAAATTAAATAGCATTAGAGAAAATTACTCAGTACCATCAGGTGTAAAATCACCACATGTCACTGTGTTACTGTGGCCAGCAAATGTATTCAGAAAGGCATTGGTGTCCGCATTCCACATCCATATGTTGAAGTCCTCTGATCCAGCAATTATAATGTGACTTCGCAGATCCCATTTAAGCCACTACAAAACCAGAGGCATATAATTAATCATTATATACAGTTCAACAGCAGGAAACACGGATTTTGCAATTGAAACAGTTAGGCCATGTTCGGTTGACAGGGTTGTGGAGGGGTTTTGACAGGGATTGAGGTGGATTAAATCCTCTACAAGTCAAATCCCCTCCAATCCTCTTAGGGCAGGGTGTAATCGAACAAAGCATTAGGGGGTATGTTCAGCTAAACGGATTAAAGTGATCAGCATCATCTCACCTCAAAGCCTGATTCAGAGCCCTCAAGGGTTCGCTGAAGTGTTCGTGTAGCTGTATTCCATACATTTATCTGTCCATCCATACTTCCACAAGCCACTAATTTCCCATCTGAACTGAAAGCCACAGTGCTGACAGTATCGTTATGTCCTGTATCGGCAACAGATATTATATAAGCTTCATAGACAATTCTAGGGATGCATCCGTAAATTAAGGTACAAAAGCCGATGAACAGGAACGTAAATATAAAGATTTTCCTAAAAAAAAACATAGAAGAAGACTTGCTGCAATATATCAATAATACGTTTGGAGTTATAGCCAACAGAAATAGGAACAGCACATGTAAGAACTAATAGTAAAAGTGATAAGCATAGGGAAAGTCCAGAGAAACATTTACATACAACAAATCGACTAAGGAATTCCCAATTAGAGTAAGAAAATGAGTCAACCATACCAGGCAGCTCTTGAACATCCTCTGCAGATCCAATCCTCCAAAGAAACCCTCTGTCATCTTTACCTCCAGAAACAACAAGTGATGCATCCACAGGACTGCACGCAGCCGCAAATACCTCATCTGTACCCAGAATATCAAGAGCAGCTATTAATATATGTGATTTTCAATGCAAAAGTACTCTGGAAGCGGATGATACAAGAGACGACAAATTGCATGGTGTATCAAACGCATAAGTGCAAACAATAAATCATAGTCACAAGACATTGTAAGCTAGTTCGTTCAACGAGATCTTGCCTGTATGCCCATGAAATGCATATGCTGAATGATCCTCAACCTCATCTGAAACAACATAAATTAAAGGGCACTTGAATTACTAGCACATTATACTGTCAGGGGGTAAAGAACTTCAGATTGTCTAAAGTGTACTGCATGTAAAATGAACAACCAGATAACGAATAGCATGGTGCCAAGGTTTATATACAAAAAAAAAGGTTCCCTAGAAGCATGAGCTCATTTGCAAGAAAATTCAGTTTAGAAGGCAATATTCAGTCATCAATAGCACAAGACAGTATCTTATTCCATTAAGATCGTCGCTCTCAAGTAAGAACGGACACAAACATAATAGTTAACCATGTAAGCAGTGCCAGTACAGCTATACTAAAACAGATGAAAGATACTCCCTCCGATCCACAAAAACTAAATTGTACGTGAACTAGTTGTTTTCTCCGACACTTTTCATGGTTCGGAGGTACTACTAGTAACAAAAAAGGCACATACCCATCATGTCTTGGTCCTGCTCGTCATCATCGTCTTGGTCGGGGAGATCTGAGCAAGGAAAAATTAAGCACGGAGCAAGCAGAAGTAAGGAGGAACTACAAGCTGGTTCTGTGTATGACATGGTACTTGTATAGGTAGTATTGACCTTCCTCGTCCAGGGGTATCTCACTGATGATGTCATCGTCGTCGATGAAGACCTCCTCCCCTTCGGAGCCTTCACTCATGACCGCCGCCGCACGGATCATCGTTGCTGTGAGCACCTACCCTTTTTTTTTTTGAGGATTAGGGCAAACCCTACCTGGGGTTCACCGAGCACGGCTAATTTTTTTTAAATAATACATTTTTTTAAATTACAGAAATAATACACAAAAAAAGATTTTTTAAAAATAATACACCATCGGCCTACTGCAGGCCGACTGAGCCCAGTCGGCCCACAGCAGGCCGACTGGTGGCCCATCAGTTTGCTGCTGGCCGATTGGGCTGTCGGCCACCAGATTCAAGCCCAGTCGGCCTGCAGTTGGCCGACAGGGTCCAGTCGGCCTGCAGTACACCGATAGGCCTGCAGTGGGCCGACTATGCTCAGTTGGCCTGCTGTGGCCCGACTGGTGCATGCCTATTTTTAATAATACATGATGATATTTTTTAAAAGTATATATTTTAACACGTTATGAATACATGGTAACATTTCTTCAAATACATTTTTAATGGAAATACCATTTTTTTAAACCACACAACATTTTTTAAAATGCTTTTCTGAAATTTTCACAAACTTTTTTTAGAAACACGCGAATATTTTCTTAAAATGTCATGATCCATCTAAACATTTGTTAACCCACGTGATATGTGAGTATATTGATTGTAATATCATCTTATATTATGGGACGAAGGGAGTACCATTTTTTACAATGTCATGGATATTTTTTGGAAACACGAGAATATTTCCAGCAAAGGTGACGTACATTCATTTAGTGGCAGGAACCATTTCTTTTCATATTTTTCAAAAAAATTGCATGCATTTTTTGAAAGGCGGGAACCTTTTTCCATTGTGATGAACATTTGTTTTGAAAGTTATCGACATTTCCAAATTGCGCTTTTCCCGCCATCCATTTCCCGCCACCCATTTCCCGCCACCCATTTCCCGCCAACCCTTTCCCGCCACCCATTTCCCGCCACCCATTTCCCGCCAACCAATTTCCCGCCACCCGTTTCCCTCCTCCCATTTCCCGCCAACCTTTCCCGCCATACCGCAGTCGTTCTTTCCCGCCATTTTCTCGTCTCTACCTATAAAACCCCCTTCAGACGGAGCTGGATAAGCATTGCAGTGTAGTATAGTTGAGATGTCTCATTATCCTTTCGATCGTAGTTTTCACCCTGGGATGAGCAGGACTCTTCTGAGGCTAGCTACCAATTTCAGGATGGATAATAGGATAGTTCCATGGGACGAACTCACCGGTAGTGACACCATAATGAATGAGTTGGCTCACCAATTACGTAGGTCTGGGTGGCCTGAAAGGACCTATGAGGAGGTACGTAAAGAACTTCTTAGGTTGCATGACAGGTGGAAGAAGGTAGTGGTGCCGAAGAGTGAAACTTTCGGAAGGATTGCAGCAAATAATCCATGTTTATGGACTGAGGAGAGCGAGGACGAAGATGATATCTTCATGCCGCCGCTTCCGGGTTCTGCATCGTCGAAGGGCAAGAGTTCTTCATCATCGAAGGGCAAGGTTTCTGCATCGTCGAAGGGCAAGAGTTCTTCATCGTCGAAGGGAAAGAGTTCTGCATCGATCGAGGATGACGATGATGACTTCATGTAGTTTTTATGCTGTATGTTGTGAGTTCAGTTACGTGCCATTTAATTTAGATGTAGTTATATCTAGTTGTTTGTAATGTCTCGTTGTATGAATATTATGTTCTATCTAAATATGATCTTGTAGAGTAGGCATATGTCTCGTACATAAGTACATAGTCATTTGTCTCATACATAGAATAGACATAAGTCTCACACAGAAATAGATGGTAATGTCTCTACTGATACATAGGAGCGGCAATGACGACGTCTGGCCTGCCGGGGAGGCGGATCTCGAATGACAAATGCATCACATATAACTCGGTTTCCTGTAGCAATGCAACTGAACAACCCTTTTCCATTCCCATTCGCTCAGCATTTCTTGAATCTTGCCATCATCAGTTATGTCAATCAATTTTCTTTCCCCAGGGCCATCTGAATGCTTCCTGCTGACGTAGTACACAAAATCGTCTTCCTTCAACCCTTGCTTCAACATGAATTTAGTCTTCAACCAATCAAAAGTGAGGTCCACTTCACTAACTTGCACAACACTTGGAGACAAGCCTTGGACATGAACAATAGGGCTAAGCACCCACTGAGTACCCTCAGCCATCTGCAACACACAAATCGCATTGAGTACCTACCCTACCCCTTAATATCCCCACTAACAAATATTAGACATGTCTATATATTACGAAGCTATATATTACAGAATATTAACGGAGCAACTAATACAATTCACCCACCTACAATTATATTACGAATATTTACCGTAGCAACTACAAATATTGACAGATTAATATATTTGACTGGACTGCCTATATTACGGACCTTTTTTCTGGACTCCTACATATACTGACACTCCTAAATACTTGACATCCACATATAGGACAGATTATTACCGGAGCAACTACACATTTTTACACAACTAATTAGTTGACATCTAAATATATTAACAAATACTACCGGAGCACCTACGAAAAATAAAATGTGGGCTTAAATATACCCTTGAAGCGTGCGTGCGAAGGATGAACGACGAATGGCGGCCACCAAACTGCCGGTGCTCCGGCTCCAACGAAGAACGACGAACAACAGCTTCACCTCCACCACTGTGCTCCAATTTCACCACCAGCACACTGCAATGCTTATGCAGCTCCGTCTGAAGGGGGTTTTATAGGTAGAGAGGAGAAAATGGCGGGAAAACGACTGCGGTATGGCGGGAAAGGGTTGGCGGGAAATGGGAGGAGGGAAACGGGTCGCGGGAAACGGGTGGCGGGACACGGGTGGCGGGAAACGGGGCGGGAAATGGGAGGAGGGAAACGGGTGGCGGGAAACGGGGCGGGAAATGGGAGGAGGGAAACGGGTGGCGGGAAAAAGTTGGCGCGAACATATGGCGGGAAAAAGTTGGCGCGAACATATGACGATGATGACTTCATGTAGTTTTTATGCTGTATGTTGTGAGTTCAGTTACGTACCATTTAATTTAGATGTAGTTCTATCTAATTGTTTGCAATGTCTCGTTGTATGAATATTATGTTCTATCTACATATGATCTTGTAGTTCCGATAACAGAGTACTAAAATAGAGTAGGCATATGTCTCGTACATAAGTACATAGTCATTTGTCTCATACATAGAATAGACATAAGTCTTACACAGAAATAGATGGTAATGTCTCTACTGATACAGATACATAGAAGCGTCAGTGACGACGTCTGGCCTGGCGGGGAGGCGGATCTGGAATCGGGGACCATCCCAACCTGTCGGGTGCCCTAATGTGACAAGGAGGAATCTCAGACTCTCCCTGGTCATGCTGTGTATCCTGTGTGGGGCCTGGTGGAGGAGTCGAAAACATGTTCATCCACTGGGTGTGCTGCGACAAATCTAAGCCTGTATGTTGTCCTCGGGATGTTGATCACTCCCCCACGTATCATGTGATGTCGACATAGACGCCTGATATCCATAGGCCCCTACGCGATGGAACGTTTCATCATGAAGAATGAGGTCGCGTCAATTAATATTGAAAACAATAAATATGAAGACACATACCTGCTGGGTGTGACGTCTGCTCTGGCTGAAACACGAAACTGGACGAGGGACCGTGCTGCTGTGGCTGTGGAGAAAACACGAAGCTCGACGAGGGACCATGTTGCTGTGGCTGTGGAGAAAACACGAAGCTCAACGTGGGACCATAGTGCTGCGGGTGCCACGTAGAACTGCCAGGTTGGTCAGGACGGGGTGGCCTGGTTGTCGGCTGCTGTGCTAGGCGTGGACGTGGTTGATGTCGTTGCATGGAGTGACGCGGCTGCTCCTGCTCGTGCTGAACAACATCGGTTCTCCGGGTGCACGTGATAGCCTCGTACACAGTCCGTATCTTATTCTGAATTCTTTCCAAGAAGGGCTGTACCACTGGACGATGATGAAGAAGAGGTCCAGACGATAGTGATCGTCCAAAGGTGGTCACGTCGTCGTACAGTTCGCGTGTCAAGGTAGCCTGCAAATTTCCATGACGATTAATAATGTCTGTCTCTTGCACGTCAAAGTATGTGACAACATTACGTAAAGAAAAAAGTTGTGCCATCTCCTCGACGAAGACATCGAAGATGATCTTCGATTTTGTCATCCAGTAATCTCGGTCCCTTGTGCATAGCACAGACATACCAGCAGGGTATCTCGCTTGTATGGCTACTTCCGTGTAGGGCTGCCAGATGACCCCGGTGCACGCATCGAACTGCTCGTTCAATGCTGTGTACGCCTTCTTGGTCTGATCACTAGCAAAGCGTCTCTGCAGAGAATAAAAGTTAGTAGCCGCTAGCATCGATCGATCTCTTGTGCAGAAAAAGTTGCATTAAACTACAACACGGTGCATACCTTGCGATGAGTCCAACACAGACCGAAAGTAGGCATGTCGATGCCGTCAACATCAAACATGGCGTCTATAGGCTCATGAACACGTACATCTGGTCGCCCTATAAAGAACCTCTCCCACGACCACAGCTGTAGGAATAGAGGGCATCCAAGAAGGGCTGGCTTTCTCGATGTAAGCTGGCAACCGTTGCACATACCTCGGTATGTAGCCGCTAACACCGCCGAACCCCAACTCCTCTGTCTGATCTGATCCGCCGTCTGAGCGCTCGCGATCTCGAGTGCCATAGGGATGTAGAGGGCGCTAATAGTGGTGACATGGTTCTCCGTGAACATCACCTTGCCGAAAAGCCACAGTAAGTAGGCCTCGAGGCTCTGAGTGATCTGTTCCGCAGTCAACGGCGCCCGGAAGTTCTGGATCTGCATTAAGCGAAGAGAAAGTTTTAGTAAGCCGCAATTATTTTCTGTAAAACTTTATGCGCGATAACTTGAAGAGAATAGGTAGGGGAAATTACCCGGAAATTTAGCAACCACTCATACTTAGGTCCGTGATGCTCCCATACCGGATCGGGAGCATCCGGAAAAATACCGTGAAAACGTTCTGTAAGAGCTCGCTCCCAACCAGCCGGTGCGTCCAACGGTCCTACGGCATGACCTGCCAACGGTAGTCCGAGCAAAAGTGACACATCCTCCAGAGTAGGAGCCATCTCTCCCCATCTGAAGTGAAACGTGTGGGTCTCTGGCCTCCAACGGTCCACTAAGCAGCTCAGCAAAGACCCATCGATGGCGATGCGTTTCTCACCCGGGATAGACTCAACCAGACGCGCGAAAGGTAAAAGGCCGGCCCATTTCAACCTTCATCAAAGAACTTTTCAGTTAGTGTCTCCCATTTCAACCATTAATATGCATGTCGGTGTGCAAATTAATAAAGCACGTACCGCTGAAGCCATCCTGAGTGTATCTTCCAGTTTTCCTTAGGAGTGCGAGTGACGAGAGGCTCAAGCTTGCGCTCATACCATATCGCACCACGATGACCCTTATTAATGTCCCCATTCAGCAACCACAATCCCGACATTCCTGCACATACAAAATTCAGAACATAGTGTCACACTTAATAAAAATTCAGAACAAAGTGCCACACTTAATAAAAATTCATAACATAGTGCCACACTTAATAAAAATTCAGAACATACTGTCACACTTAATAAAAATTCAGAAAAAAGTGCCACACTTAATAAAAATTCATAACATAGTGCCACAGCACACTTAATATAAATTCAGAACATACTGTCACACTTAATAAAAATTCAGAACATAGTGCCACACTTAATAAAAATTTAGAACATAGTGCCACACTTAATAAAAATTCAGAACATAGTGCCACACTTAATAAAAATTCAGAACATAGTGCCACACTTAATACAAATTCAGAACATAGTGCCACATCACACTTAATATAAATTCAGAACAAACTAGTGCTAGCTTAGCTTCTTCCTCTCGCCCTTACTCCTCTACTACCACTACCTCCTCTTCTTCCCCGGTTGCCTCGTCCACGCCCAGTGACGAAAGTGGGACAATTAGTGTCCCTATGGCCAAATTCATTGCATAGAATGCATTGCCTAGTCGGACCTCCTGCTTCAGATTCATCCATATCATTTCAGATGCGCTGACACTGCCGTCTGCCTCTACTTGTACGCATATGCTCTGGGTTTGGAATGTAACGCCTTTCGGCGGGGTTGACGCTGTTGAAATTACCCGTTGATCGAAAACCTATCAGCTCACCTGTCCAGGTATTGAGGACAGCCTCTTTCAGAAAATATGGAGACACAAACGATATTGCGTCCATTCCAAGCTGCCCGCAAGAGCAAGTACATGTGAGCAAGGTAGGTGAAGCAATTTCGGTTTATTGCATGTGCACTCACACGTTGGCCAGGCTTCATTGCCAATTTTCACCTCATGCGTCCTCAACTCATTTGCACATCCGAATTTGTTGTTGGCTAAGCGGACCTCAAACCTTCTTTCTTGATTACCAATGGCGACTACAGTGTGTGACCTAGCTTTTTGCATCTTGTTGTCCATGTACTTCGTGACTCTTTCACAGTACCGATTATTTGGGTTGTTCAAGATATGCTGCTCTGCTATTTGACGTCTGTCTCTGAAATACTTGACGGTGCCATAGAAAATACCCTCAACGATGGCTGTAAGTGGCAATGCCCGGTTTCCTCTGAGGACAAAGTTGTATGTTTCCGCGAGGTTCGTTGTCATGACACCGTACCTTGCTCCATGTGTGTCATGTAGCAAAGACCACCTCTCCAGAGGCTCATGCTCTATCCACTGCTCGAAGGTTTTAATCGACCTCCCGAGCCTTCTCCTAGTACCAGGTGGGTCAAAGCCTGGCAGGTCACATAGCCCAACAGCCTCCTCCTCCACGGCCGCTGTTCCTGTTGCCAACTGTGCAGCTACTGCTTCAACATGTGCCCTCACCGCTGCATCTCTTGCAGCTTTCCTGTCCCTCACGTGTCTCTGCGTGCACACATTAAGTCTGTCGCGTATCAAATTGTACTTCCATAACTGGTTCTGCTTGCAGAGTTTTTTGAACAGATTCATCAGGTTCTTATTTCTAAACTGCGAGAAGAAATTAGCCCCGAGATGGCGCATGCACCAACGGCTCTGCAAGTCCTGCCATGGAACTTGTTCCTCAGGGCCTGGGTTTGTCAGTGTCCTTATCGCACTGAGTATACCTGCATGCCTGTCATGAAGGATGCACACATTGGGCTTCTCCTTCACAACTGATATTTTCAACTGCCTGAAGAACCATGTCCAACTTTCAATGTTCTCACTCTCCACAAAAGCAAATGCCAGTGGGACGACTTGATTTTGGCCGTCTTGACCTATGGCTGTCAGGATCTGACCCTTGTACTTGCCTGTGAGAAAAGTACCGTCAACACATATCACCGGTCGGCAATGCCTGAAAGCTTCGATGCATACACCGAAAGAGAAGAAGAGACGATGCAAAACCCTCACAGTTGGGAACTCTGGCATGAACATGTCTTGGATATCGATATAGGTGCCTGGATTCCGCTGCTGCAGGGTGTGGAGGAGGTGGACAACAGAGTCATATGCATCAAAATAAGAACCAAATCTCCTCTCAAGCGCTGCATGCTTAGCCCTCCAAGCCTTGCCATAAGAAATTCTGTACTTCAACCTGGCGAACACTTTTGTCTGCACTGCCTTCACTTCCATAGCTTTGCCTTGCACTATCTCATCGTAAAACAGTCGAGCAATAAGCGTGGATGAAAGGTTGGCATGATCTTGAGGGATGCAGGGAATAAGACAAGTGTGATTAACTAAGTCACTTATCACCCAACTTGTGCCATACTTAGGGAGAAAGCCGTGCACCCTTGCGGGACAATCTGCGTTCTTGCATACCATTGTGAGGAATTTCTGACTGGACACCTCAGCTTTGAAAACCCTTTGCGTGGACATTGCCCAATTAATTATTGCATCCTTCAGGGCTTGCTTGTTCGGATACATAGCACCCGTCGCAATATTGTTCTGGTGATATTGCCAGGCTGAATCATGTCCATCATTCACGGTCATTGCAGATGATAAGTCATGATTCCACCATGCAGGATTCGGGACCTCCTCTGCATTTTCTTCTTCATCTGACTCGTCAGAATCATCGGCATGACCCCTTTCAACATCGGTGTCTTCTTCTTCCATCTGGTTCTGCATGTGCCCATCTACCTCGTCAGCGTCCACCTCGCCATTGTAATCACCATCGGCATTTCCTCCTTCTACCTGACTACTCTGCCCTGGTTCATAACCATAAGCATTTCCTCCTTCTACCTGACTGCTCTGTCCTTGTTCGTAACCATAAGCATTTCCTCCTTCTACATGACTGCTCTGTCCTTCGTAGCCACCCTCCCCTTCATGTGCAGTGACCTCCTTCACGACGGGAAGCACTAAAGCAACAGGATTGCATCCCCTTCGTTCACAACCTTGTAACCACCGCACCCAATCGGAGTCTCCCTCTATTGGCCTCAAATAAAAGTAAATTTTTGAACTTGACCGTGTCCACAATGCATGAACACCGACGGTGTGTGTTTCAGTATCAAGACCTAAACTTGCCGCAATCCATTCTTTCAACTGACTAACAGACCATGTTTGTGGTGCGCTGATTGCCACCTCTATGTGAGTAAATTCACTCAGATCTGCTCCCAACTCATTTGTTTGGACAGTACCAGGACCATAGTAAAATCTCAACTTCACTACATCGGACATCTCGACTCACCTATTTTTTTTCAACATAGAAATACAAGTATTAGACATGTCTATATATATATATTACCAGGACCATAGTAAATAATATAATAAATAGGCCCATGTTTATTATTAATAAATAGGCCTCAAATAATAATAATAATATAACCGACAAATATGATAATTCAGTTTATTTGAATTATATGGCCCATGTTGATGTATTTTTTATTTTAATCTATGTTAAAATAATTTAGAAAAAGGCATGCGTCTTATTTCTACGATCATGTAAAATTCTCCTTGCAAAGAAGTTTTTTTGTTAAACTACAGCGTGGCCGTTTAAAAAAAACAGTGTGACATTGCTTGTTATGGGTTAAACTTTAGAAAATACGCATAATAAAGGTTAGCGGGTAATCCGCTTCATATTGGCATCGGGTACCGACTGAAACGTTTTTTAACATGTAGTTCTACTTTTCCTATTTTTTGTTTGCTTGTTAAATTTTCATCACACTGACATGCTATGCACATGCCGACCCCAACTCTTCAAAAAAAACTTGTCTCTTCTTTCCAACTTTTTATTCATGTTTCCAACTTCTTATCCGGCACCTGTGTACGTGTCAAGTATTAAGCAACAACTTATTATCCCCACTAACAACTAATACAATTCACACACCTACAACTATATTACGAATATTTGCCATAGCAACTACAAATATTTACGTATACTACCGGGGCAAATAACAATAATCGCACACAAATTTATTTTCACATCGAACGAAGCGTGCGTGCGAACGAATAATATTTACGTATACTACCGGGGCAAATAACAATATTTCCGTATACTACCGGGCAAAATAATAATAATCGCACACAAATATTTACGTATACTACCGCGGCAAATAACAATATTTATGTATACTACCGGAGCACCTACGAAAAATAAAATGTGGGCTGAAATATACCCTTGAAGTGTGCGTGCGAACGAAGAACGAAGAACCACGAACGAAGAACCACGAACGACGAACGACGAACGACCTCCACCACCACCTCCACCACCACCACCTCCACCACCTCCACCACCACCACCACCTCACCACCCCAACTGCCCCAACGACGAACACTGTCCCAACTTCACCACCACCACCTCCACCAAAATGCTCACCACGACCACCACGAGCTACCCCGTCAGTAGATCGACACATCTTTTGGCTGCCCTAAATGAGTTGAACCCATTCACGGTGCCAAAATCGCGAAAATGTAGCTCATTTAGGTGTACAAATGTGTGCCATTTTTCTGTAGAGAGAGGAGGAGGAAGAACACAGCAGAAATGAGCCACGGGAGAAGAATAATGGAGGAAGGAGAGGATAAGGGCGGGCACGGGAGAAGAATAATGCAGGAAGGAGAGGAAGGAGAGGATAAGGGCGGGCTGGCCAGCGCGCGTCAGGTCGGCAGCACCCTGTCGGCCACCAGGTGGCCGATCGGCGGGCGGCAGGCCGACAAGGGCGCACCACGCCGACAGGCCGCTGCCTCCCCCCTTGCGACGTGGCCCGACCAACCACAGGCCGCCGCGTGCCAGCCCGGCCTGCAGTCGGCCTCCTGATAGCCGATCGGCCTGCTGTGGGCCGACTGGGCTCAGTCGGCCTGCAGTGGGCTGACGGTGTATTATTCTTGTAAATTCTTTTTTCTGCGTATTATTTCTGTAATTTAAAAAAAAATATTGTATTATTTAAAAAAATTTAGCCCGAGCACGAGGGACCGCTCGCTCACAGTCACAGTAGGATCCGGCATGGGTAGGCCCAATACATGGTAACAGCTTGTTTTCTCTTCATTTTTTGGCCCAGCTGACACGGTAGAATCCTATTGACGTTAGGTAAGGTTTTATTTTCTTTTTATTTTCTAAATAATGTTCATCACTTTTATAAAGTTAAAATATTTTAAATGTGTTCCCTCTTTTTTTAGGTTCAGATTTAAAAAGGTCATGATTAAATAATGTGTAGTTTTTTAAAAATTGTTCATGATTTCAAAACAGGTTCAGATATAAAAATTGTAAAATGGTTCAGAATTAAAATGTTCATTATTTTTAAAACTGACCATCGTGTGAAAAATATACAGATTAAAAACGTTCATGATTCAAAAAAGGTTCAAATCTTAAAATTCGTTCACCGAGTAAAAGCAAAAGGTAATAAAAAACCATATATAGATAAAACATGAAATTAAAAGAAAAACGAAAGCAGAAATAAAAAAATAGAAAAGTACAAATAAATATTAAAGAGAAAAGAAAAAACCAGTGGAGATAGGCCGGCCCACGCAGGAAACTGATGCGTGTTTTTTTACAGCAAATAAACTTTATTTCTCAAATGATGGACAAGTCGTTTACAATAGCATGAGAAATAAAGTCAGGGATAGAATCTTCCCAGAGATGAGGCTGGTGGAGATAGGCCGGCCCACGCAAGAAACTGATGCGTGTTAGTCGTACTAAGACTTCCACTAAGCGAAACATAATGCTCGCGCTGGGAGCTCCTATTCGACGCGTTTTGTGTCAACAGCCGAGCAAACAGATGACGCTATGTTGGGCCGGCCCATTTGCGGGTGCGGTAGCAAACGGCGCAAACTGAAAATCCCGCAAAAAAATGAAGTGCCCTAGATAGGGATAGAACTCCAGCGCTCCCGCTCATGAGCGCATGTAGCTAGCCACCGGAGATGACGAAATTTTTTGTCTAGTACACAGCCCGAAATATTCAAGAACTAACATCAGCGCCAGATTCTGAAACATGTTTTGAAAATTCAAAGTACGAACATTTTTGTACTGTAGCGCCCGGAACTATAGCTGCCTTTTTTTTAATTTCGAACAACTTTTCAAATTTGCGAAAGTTTTCTGAATTTTGAGCAAAAATTGAAACAGCAACATTTTTTGAACTTCTGAACAAATTTTGAATAGCAAGAACATTTTTTGAATTTCTGAACAAAATTTGAAAACGGGGACATTTTTTTGTAAAAGCACAAACATTTTTATAAATTGTGAACCAAAATTGAAAAAAGGAACATTTTTCGAATTTGTAAACAATTTTTGAATAGCAAGAACATATTTTAAATTCCCAAACATTTTTTGAATTTCTGAACAAAATTTGAAAACGGGAATATCTTTCGTAAAAGCATGAACAATTTTTTAATTTCTGAACCAAAATTGGAAACAGCAACATTTTTCTAACTTCTGCACAAATTTTTAAAAAGCACAAACATATTTTGAAAAAGCAAACATTTTTTGAATTTCTGAACAAAATTCGAAAGCGGAAACATTTTTTGAATTTATAAACAATTTATGATAAATGCAAACACTTTTTGAAATTTATAAATTTTTTTCCAAAAAGCTAACATTTTATAAAATAAAAATAAACTTAAAAAAGGAAAGATAAAACGAAAAAGGGGAAATAGAAAAAGAAATAAAGGAGAGAAAAACAAAAAAGAAACAGGAAAACAGAAACAAAACGAAAAGAAACAGAAAAAGAAGAAAGAAAAAGGAAAATAGAAAACCAGTTTAAGGAACCTTCTAGAAGGTTCCCAAAACCGATAAAACCATCTGGGAAACTTCTAGAAAGTTCCCAAAACCGGAACTACCTACAGTGGGAGATTGGCCGGCCCAGCTGATCGCTCCCCCTTTGCGATTGGTCGACTGCTTGACGCAGAGAGCCTCAAATAGGATTTTCCGCTCGCGCTAGCCTGGTCGCTTAACCAATCTAGTCTAACCTCGTGACAGGTACGGTCCAACCCGAACTAGACTTACATTATGAAATCAACCTATATGGCAATACAACAGGAATATAAATCCATAGTTACATCCCACCGCCTCTATGATCATAAACTAAAAGGCCATCCCTACAACCATACCCGAAAATTGATCCATCGGCAGGGCACTTTTTCTTATCTCTTTACTAAAACATAAAGACGCGTGCGTAAGTGCATCTAGTGCCCCTTAGTGATTTCGGTGTACTGAAGACTTATAGGTTACATGACTAATGCACTTGTGAGTGTACACATGTCTATAAGTCTATGAGAAGTTTGATATTTACAGAGAAAGTCGACCCCTAAAAATGAATGTCTTCAACTAAAGACTTTGGCTTTCTGAAGACTTTGAAAGTGAAGAAATTGGTGTGACCGTGAAGACTCTGTATTCATGCGAGGAATATGAAGCGTGAAGACTTTTGTTTTCATAGTTTCATTTTCTCTTTCTTAAGTCATAGGAAACACCATACTGTTAAAGGGGGTCGAGGAAAAACTAAGGAAAAGTTTCCAAGTGATGCTCATCTCAAAATCCTAAACCTACCAATCCCTTCGAGTGAAGCCATTGAAAATCTCATGCGGTTCAGTCAATTTCTTCGGTGACAGAGACGAAATTCTTCTGGTCTCTGAGGAATTTGTTCTGACTGAGGAGTTAGGAATTCGCTAGTGCGGATTGCCTACAAGTGAGGAACATGATAGCCCTGAGGAATTTGATACTCAAATTTTTGACCGTTGTTGTGCTATGCGCCAGCTGTCCCAAAATATCTACCGACGTAACGGTCATATCATTGAAGGGCATTTATGTCTTATCATGTCGGGCTGCTCCCTAGGATATAATTAGCCGCCCCCTACAACCACTAGCTGGTTGGCTGCTCCGAGAGAAAGTGACACATGTCATTGAGAGTATCCCATCCTCCGAGGACTTTGAGCGAAAATCATCAAGTGAGGAAAACCCAAACCCAAACACCCACAAACCCAAAGTGATTGTGCATCACTGAAGAGATTGTTCCTGTGTGGATCCGACGCTTGTTACCTTTGAAGACCGTGCGTCTACCAGACGGTTAGGCGTCATGGTCTAGAGCATCCAAGAGAAAATTGTGGATCGCCGAGTGACCGAGTTTGTGAAGGTTTGGAAGTCACCTGAAGACTTACCACGAGTGATTGAGCGAGGTCTATGTGACCTTAGCTCAAGGAGAATACGGTGAGGACTGTGTGTCCTCAGGTTGAAATACCTAGCCGCTCCAATCAGACGTACAACTATCACAACAGTTGGAACTGGTCTACCAAATCACTGTCTTCACCAAGCCTACTGGTTCTATTTCCTCAACCCTTCCATTTCCTCATTACTGTGTTGTGTACTTGATCGTTACTGTTTGAAGACTTTGACTGAAGAATTTCTCAATTTCGTCAGTTCAATTTCTTCAGTCAGTTTGTCTTCAGCCTGCTTATCCTGTGTTTACGCTTCCTGTACTCTGTGCTTGTTTTCATTTAATCATGATGACTATGCTTATGTTCTGTTATGTTTGCATCTGAGTACTTATTCAACTGCTTGTTGTTCGTGACTTAGGAATTTCCTCACTGTGAAATTCCTCAGTGACGAATTTGTAAAAATCGCCTATTCACCCTCCTCTAGTCGACTTAACTCACTTTCACTTGGTATCAGAGCAAGGTACTCCCTTGTTCTGTGTGATTTTGGTTTAACCGCCTGGATTTTTAGTTATGTCGACCGCAGGTATGATCAAGGTCTCTGCTGGGTGTCCTACCTTTGATGGGACGGACTACCCCTACTAGAAGAATAAGATGAGAATGCATCTTGAGGCAATTGAACAACGATCTCTGGTATGTTGTGGAAAATGGTGTTCCCTCTGTCACTCCTACCATCAACGCTGCTGACATAAAGAGATTCAAGCAACTTGACTCTCAAGCGAAGAACATCATATGTGGCCATCTGAGCAAAGGGAAGTATGGCAGAGTGAGTGCTTTGGAGACAGCTAAGCTTATCTGGGATAGGCTGTCCAAGCTCAATGAAGGAGTCTCAACACAGCGTGACTCTCGAGTTGACGTTCTTCGCAATCTCTTCAACCGCTTCAAAAGACTCGACAATGAAAATGTTCAGCAAACCTTCGACTGCCTCACTGACATCTCAAATGAGCTTCAAGCGCTTGGTGCCACTGACATCACCGACCATGAGGTGGTGAAGAAATTGCTGAGATCGCTTGATTCCTCATTTGACATCCTTGCACTGATGATACAAGAACGAGGAGACTACAAGTCACTTGATCTCGCTGATATCCTCAAGAGGCTAAACACTCATTAGTTCCAGCTTGCTGAGAAGAGAGATCTCTATGGACCGAGCTATGGCAGATCACGCGCTCTGAAGGCCAAGGCAGTGTCTGAATCTGAAGAAGAAGATTCTGGTAGTAGCCTTGGTGATCCTAAAGAACTAAGCCAGGAGCTAGCAATGCTCGTGAGGAAATTCCAGAAGTTCTCAAGGTGTGGTCGCTTTGGAAAATCCTCAAGAAGTGATGACGTACGATCAGATTCCTCATCTCGTGACTACAAGAAGAGAACTTGCCACAAATGCAAGAAACCTGGTCACTACATCCAAGATTGTCCTCTGTGGGAAAAGGAATCAAAGAAGAAGAAATACAAGGATTACAGTTTTGATGACTCAAATAAGAAGAAGAAATCTTCAAAGTCTTCATCATCAAAATCCTCGAAGTCTTCATCTCATAAGAAGAGCAGTTCTAAGAAGGCTCGGGCATTCATTGGCAAGGAAATGGACTCTGAAGCAGAATCTGAGGAAAATGAGGAAGAGGAGGCATCCGAGGAGTCAGAATCTGGTGTGGCGAGCCTAGCCCTCGCTACTGGGTTCGTCAGCAAGTCCATCTTCAACTCTGAGGAGAATGGCTTCCCCAACAAGGCTGACGACGGCGATGATGACTATGCTCCCACCTATTGCTTCATGGCAAAGGGTGCCAAGGTACTCAAATATCCCTCCTCTGAATCATTTGAGGATGAATCTAATGAAAACCTCAAGCCCAATTACTCTAAACTTGCTAAGATTGCTGTGAAACAATAAAAGGCTTTTGAAAAGGTTCAAAATATGCTAGACAAAAGTGATGACATGTTGGGTGAAGAAATGGATCGCACTCAAACCTTGACTGATAATCTTCAAAGACTTCAGTCCAAATTTGATAACCTTCAAAGTCATCATAACACTCTTTTATCTGATCATGAGAAGCTTTCTTGTGAATTTCTTTAAAGAAAAGATCTTGAGAAGCTAAGGGAGAGTTATGAAGATCTTAAGAAGGAACGTGATTCATTGCTTGCTCAGCAGATCAGTGCTGCTCAGGAAGAATTTATTCCCCCATGTTTGAAGTGCGTTGAACGTGAATCTGCTAATTCTTCACCTGAAAGTTCAAATGCTTCTATTGCTGCAAATTCTTCACCTGTCTCTGCTATCACTAATTCCTCATCTGAGGATATTGCTAGTATCACTGACAATGTAGGGCTGAAGTAATTGTATATGACAGACATGTACAAAAGCCTCAAAGGGCATCAGGCTCTTTGTGATGTGCTTAAAAAGCAGATCCTCAATAGGAACCCTAGGAAAGAGGGTATTGCCTTTGAGACGAAACTCAATGCTGATGGAACATACTGGAAGCCTGAGCAGTATCCCAAAACCTCATGGGTTGATGCAAAGGGACCTCCAGTAGATCCATCTACTTTATCTGGCTTTACATGTGAATCTCCTCATTCTTCTGATGAGTCATTTGACTCCACCTATAAGCTGTTCAAAAATCAGAATGGTGAAGTATTTGCTGGATATGTTGGCACTAACTACAGGAATGGTTCCCCTATGAAGAAAATCTGGGTTCCCAAAAGATGCCTTAAAAGTCTTCAGGTGAATGTCATCATGACACCACCTGTGAAGAATAGGAACCCCAAACCTAATTGTCCATATGGATCCAAGTCCTCATATGGACCAAATTCCTCACGTGGATCAAATTCCTCAAATGGATCAAAGTCCTCATATGAACATCATCATGCTAGCACATATGTTTCGCAGGGAAGAACTAGGGGCTATGAATATGTGCATTACTCTTCAAACCATTATGTTCATAAGTCCTCGAAGAATTTCTCTGCTTATTCATATGCTTACCCTAACTCCTCTTATGTGAAACGAAGTGGACTGGCTTCTATGCCACCTTTCTCTTATGGAGCTCGCAGAATGATGAACTCTTTGCCACCCCTTCAGATGTGGGTGGTGAAGAAAAAGAACTAATCTCTTATGCCGGGCCAGGTCTCCAGACGAACTTAAACATCTAAAGAATTTACTGGAGACCTGAATATGCTTGAAAGGACGCAAGCTAATCTTGAAGAAATGAATTTTCATTTCTCACGTCCTCATACTGCTATATCTGTTCTAATTCTTGATGAAATTGATCTGATGAATTTGATGTCATATTCTTCACTGATGAAGTATATGAGTTCGTAAGTTGCACTAATTCATCTGGAGAATGATCAACCCAAAGCTACTGAGTGGGTCCTCAATAGTGGATGTATAAATCACATGACTGGTGACAAGAACTTATTGATGCACCCTCCCTTATCTCCATCGCATCTGAAGCATATCACCTACGCTGACAAAGGCAAAAGCAAGGTATTGGGTCTATGTAAGGTTGCGATCTCAAAGGATCGACACATGGACAAAGTCATGCTTGTCGAGTCCTTAGGATTCAACCTCATGTCAGTCTCAATGCTTTGTGATCTTGATATGGTTGTTATCTTTGGCAAGTATCGTTGTGATGTGATCATGGAAGCTGGCCATTCAAAAGTCTTCGAAATCTTTAGGAGAGGAGATTTGTATATTGTTGATTTCTCTACAGGACCACAACCAGCTATATGTCTACTTGCAAAAGCTTTAGAAGGCTGGCTATGGCATCGTCGACTTGGTCATGTTGGCATGAGGAACTTGCACACGCTTGCGAAGAAGAAGCATGTCATTGGCATTGAGAATGTCAAATTCCTCAAGGATCACCTGTGTGGAGCCTGTGAAGCTGGAAAGATGACCAAGGCCAAGCATCCCGCGAAGACTATCATGACTACCACTCGTCCATTTGATTGCTTCACATGGATCTCTTTGGTCCTAACCATTATTCTGCATTCACCAATGAAGCATCTCTATATGGCTTTGTTATCGTTGATGATTACTCTCGTTACACATGGGTGCATATCGTCACTTACAAACGTGAAGTGCAGGAAGTCTTCAAACGATTTTCCTCGAGGGCTTCAACCAACTTTGGTGTGAAGATCAAGCACATCAGAAGTGACAATGGAACTGAGTTCAAGAATATTGGTCTTGATGACTATCTTGATGAACTTGGTATTACTCATGAGTTATCCGCTCCTTATACTCCTCAGCAGAATGGCGTTGTGGAGCGCAAGAACCGGGCTCTTGTTGAGATGGCTCACACTATGCTTGATGAATACAAGACACCTCATCATTTCTGGATTGAGGCAATTTATACTGCGTGCCACATCATCAACAGGGTATATCTTCACAAATTCTTTAAAAAGACTGCATATGAAATCCTCACTGACAAGAAACCCAATGTGAGTTATTTCAAAGTCTTCGGTGCTAAATGTTGGATTAGAGATCCTCATCACAATTCTAAATTTGCACCGAAAGCACATGAAAGTTTTATGCTTAGTTACGGAAAGGACTTGCACACCTACAGAGTCTTCAACAACGTTCACCACAAGGTTGTTGAAAATGTAGATGTGCGGTTCGATGAAACTAATGGCTCGCAAAGAGAGCACCTACCTCCTGTGCTAGATGAAAAGTCACCTGAGGAAACCATCAAGTTCAAGGCTACTGAGGATGCCATTCCTACCGAAGAATCTACTGAAGAAGTCATTCCGGATCGTGAAGAAAATCATGCTAATGCACCTGAAGAAAATGGTTCTGAAGAAAATGAGCAAATTCCTCGTCGTCAAACCGCTCATCCTCGCGTCGCAAATGAAGTGCAGATTGAGAAAATCATCAGCGACATCAACGCACCAGGTCCTCTCACACGCTCAAAAACTTCACATTTGTCTAACTTTTGTGGGCACTTTGCTTTCGTCTCTATCACAGAGCCCACTAAGGTAGATGAAGCATTTCTGGAGCCTGAGTGGATTCAAGATATGCAAGAGGAATTACATTAGTTCAAGCTCAACAACGTCTGGGAACTTGTCAAGCGACCAGACCCTCGCAAGCACAATATCATTGGCACCAAATGGATCTACCGCAACAAGCAAGATGAAAATGGCCTTGTGGTGAGGAATAAGGCACGGCTTGTAGCTCAAGGCTACACATAGGTTGAAGGAATTGATTTTGATGCAACTTTTGCGCCTGTTGCTAC
Source organism: Triticum aestivum (assembly GCF_018294505.1). Lineage (NCBI taxonomy): Eukaryota > Viridiplantae > Streptophyta > Magnoliopsida > Poales > Poaceae > Triticum > Triticum aestivum. Next base: position 447,452,209 of record NC_057796.1, read on the forward strand.
ACTTGAGGCTATTCGCATATTACTTGCTTATGCTAACCATCATGACATAATCTTATATCAAATGGATGTGAAAAGTGCATTCCTCAATGGTAAGCTTGAGGAAGAAGTATATGTTGCTCAACCCCCAGGTTTTGAAGATCCAAAGCATCCTGACAAAGTCTTCAGACTCAACAAGGCCCTCTATGGCCTCAAGCAGGCCCCTCGGGCGTGGTATGATACTTTGAAGGAATTCCTCATGAAGAAAGGCTTCAAACCTGGTTCACTTGATCCAACTCTTTCACCAAAACCTATGATGATGAATTATTTGTGTGCCAAATCTATGTTGATGATATTATCTTTGGCTGTACTGACCAACGTTACACTGACGAATTTGGTTATATGATGAGGGAGGAATATGAAATGTCTATGATGGGAGAACTAAAATTCTTCTTAGGTCTTCAAATTCGTCAACAACGCGATGACATCTTCATATCTCAGGAGAAATACCTCAAGGATGTATTGAGGAAATTCGGCATGCAAGATTGCAAAGGCGTCAAAATTCCTATGCCCACAAATGGCCATCTATGCACTGATGAAAATGGTATTGACTTCGATCAAAAGGTATACGGCTCCATGATTGGCTTTTTATTGTATTTATGTGCATCTAGGCCAGATATCATGCTTAGTGTTTGCATGTGTGCCCGCTTTCAAGATACACCGAAGGAATCACACCATAAGGCTATGGAGCATATTTTTCGATATCTAGCTCACACTCCAACACTTGGATTATAGTATCCCAAGGGCTCGTCTTTTGATTTCATTGGATATTTAGACTCTGACTATGCTAGTGATCGCGTGGACCGCAAGTCGACATCAGGCACATGCCATTTCCTCGGAAGATCCTTGGTATGTTGGTTTCGAAGAAACAGAACTGCGTATCACTCTCTATGGCTGAAGCTGAGTACATTGCTGTTGGTTCGTGTTGTGCTCAATTGCTATGGATGAAGCAAACCCTCAAGGAGTACGGCGTCAATGTGAAGAATGTGCCTCTCTACTGTGACAATGAGAGTGCCATCAAAATTTCTCATAACCCAGTTCAGCACTCGAAGACAAAGCACATTCAGATTCGTCATCATTTTCTTTGTGATCATGTGTTGAAGGGCGACATTTCTATCGAGCACGTGAAGACTGAAGAACAGCTAGCCGATATCTTCATAAAGCCATTGGATGAGAAGAGATTTAGCAAGTTGCGGTGTGAGCTAAATATCTTAGAAGCTTCGGATGCCCTTTGAAAAGGACACACATCCTAACACGTATGCTAAATTGATGACTTAGATATGCAACACACGAAGTAACGTTTCTCTTCAATCAATGAAGACTAACTCTCTAAGTGTGAAGAAATTAACGAAGAATTTGATTCTCAGAGCCCTACGACAATTGTACGCGGTGTCTGAAATCATCATTCTTATACGGTGGGTCACGCCACCAACAAAAGTTGAAAATCTTCAACTTGAGTTTTTTTTTAGTTTTTTGAAATTCCTCAGTTGTTCAAATTTCTTCAACTTTGCATTATCTTCACTCTTTTCGTCGTTGTTCTTCATTGACTATATATATATATATATATATATATATATATATATATATATATATATATATATATATATATATATATATATATATATATATGAGTTTATGTCCTCCACAGCATTCACTTACTGCTATTTCTTCAAGTTGTTTTTTTGCTAAGTGAATGTGATCGGACCCTTCCCCCTCTATGCTTGATAACCCACAAGTATAGGGGACCAATTGTAGCCTCTTTCGATAAGTAAGAGTGTCGAACCCAACGAGGAGCTAAAGGTAGAACAAGTATTCCCTCCAGTTCTATCGACCACCGATACAACTCTACGCACGCTTGACGTTCGCTTTACCTAGAACAAGTATAAAACTAGAAGTACTTTGTAGGTGTTTTTGGATAGGTTTGCAAGAATATAAAGAGCACGTAAATAAAAAGTAGGGTATGTTTAGATAAAGACACAATAAAGTTAGTATAGCGAGTGTGGAAAAGTGGTGGTAGGAGAAGCGAAATTGTCCCTAAGCAATTAACTACTTTACCAGACCGATAGCAAGTTTTATGTGGGAGAGGCCACTGCTTGTTGGAGAACGTAGCAGAAATTCAAAATTTTCTACGCATCACCAAGATCAATCTATGGAGTCATCTAGCAACGAGAGAGAGGAGGGGAGTGCATCTACATACCCTTGTAGATCGCGAGCGGAATCGTTCAAGAGAACGGGGTTGATGGAGTCGTACTCGTCGTGATCCAAATCACCGATGATCCTAGCGCCGAACGGACGGCACCTCCGCGTTCAACACACGTACGGAACAGCGACGTCTCCTCCTTCTTGATCCAGCAAGGGGGGAGGAGAGGTTGATGGAGATCCAGCAGCACGACGGCGTGGTGGTGGAAGTAGCGGGGATCCCGGTAGGGCTTCGCCAAGCACCAACGGGAGGGAGAGGTGTCACGGGAGGGAGAGGGAGGCGCCAGGGGCTAGGATATTGCTGCCCTCCCTCCCCCCCACTATATATAGGGCCAAGGGAGAGGGGGGGGGCGCAGCCTTGGCCCTTTCCTCCAAGGAAGGGTGCGGCCAGGGAGGAATCCTTCCTCCCCAAGGCACCTCGGAGGTGCCTTCCCCCTTTAGGACTCTCCGTTTTTCTTATCTCTTGGCGCATGGGCCTCTTGGGGCTGATGCCCTTGGCCCATATAGGGCAAGGCGCACCCCCTACAGCCCATGTGGCCCCCCCGGGGCTGGTGGACCCCCTTGGTGGACCCCCGGACCCCTTTCGGCACTCCCGGTACAATACCGATAAAGTGCGAAACTTTTCCGGCGACCAAAACAAGACTTCCCATATATAAATCTTTACCTCCGGACCATTTCGGAACTCCTCGTGACGTCCGGGATCTCATCTGGGACTCCGAACAACTTTCGGGTTACCACATACTAATATCTCTACAACCCTAGCATCACCGAACCTTAAGTGTGTAGACCCTACGGGTTCGGGAGACATGCAGACATGACCGAGACGACTCTCCGGTCAATAACCAACAGCGGGATCTGGATACCCATGTTGGCTCCCACATGCTCCTCGATGATCTCATCGGATGAACCATGATGTCGAGGATTCAATCAATCCCGTATACAATTCCCTTTGTCTATCGGTATGTTACTTGCCCGAGATTCGATCGTCGGTATCCCGATACCTTGTTCAATCTCGTTACCCGCAAGTCTCTTTACTCGTTCCGTAACACATCATCCCGTGATCAACTCCTTGGTCACATTGTGCACATTATGATGATGTCCTACCGAGTGGGCCCAGAGATACCTCTCCGTTTACACGGAGTGACAAATCCCAGTCTCGATTCGTGCCAACCCAACAGACACTTTCGGAGATACCTGTAGTGCACCTTTATAGCCACCCAATTACGTTGTGACGTTTGGTACACCCAAAGCATTCCTATGGTATCCGGGAGTTGCACAATCTCATGGTCTAAGGAAATGATACTTGACACTAGAAAAGCTCTTAGCAAACGAACTACACGATCTTGTGCTAGGCTTAGGATTGGGTCTTGTCCATCACATCATTCTCCTAATGATGTGATCCCGTTATCAACGACATCCAATGTCCATGGTCAGGAAACCGTAACCATCTATTGATCAACGAGCTAGTCAACTAGAGGCTTACTAGGGACATGGTGTTGTCTATGTATCCACACATGTATCTGAGTTTCCTATCAATACAATTCTAGTATGGATAATAAACGATTATCATGAACAAGGAAATATAATAATAACCTATTTATTATTGCCTCTAGGGCATATTTCCAACAGTCTCCCACTTGCACTAGAGTCAATTATCTAGTTCACATCACCATGTGATTAACACTCAAAGGTCACATCACCATGTGACCAACATCTAAAGAGTTTACTAGAGTCAACAATCTAGTTCACATCACTATGTGATTAACACTCAATGAGTTCTGGTTTGATCATGTTATGCTTGTGAGAGAGGTTATTAGTCAACGGCTCTGAACCTTTCAGATCCGTGTGTGCTTTACGAATATCTATGTCATCTTCTGGGATCTACCACGCGCTATTTGGAGCCATTTCAAATAATTGCTCTACTATACGAATCCGGTTTACTACTCAGAGTCATCCGGATTAGTGTCAAAGTTCGCATCGACGTAACCCTTTACGACGAACTCCTTTTCACCTCCATAATCGAGAAAATTCCTTAGTCCACTAGGTACTAAGGATAAGTTCGACCGCTGTCATGCGATCCTTTCCCGGATCACTATTGTACCCTCTTGACCAACTCATGGCAAGGCACACTTCATGTGTGGTACACAGCATAGCATACTGTAGAGCCTACGTCTGAAGCATAGGGGACGACCTTCGTCCTTTCTCTCTCTTCTGCTGTGGTCAGGCCTTGAGTCTTACTCAATACTCACACCTTGTAACACAGTCAAGAACTCCTTCTTTGCTGATCTATTTTGAACTCTTTCAAAATCATGTCAAGGTGTGCGTTCTTTGAAAGTATCATCAGGCGTCTTGATCTATCTCTATAGATCTTGATGCCCAATATGTAAGCAGCTTTATCTAGGTCTTCCTTTGAAAAACTCCTTTCAAACAACCCTTTATGCTTTCCAGAAATTTTACATCATTTCGGATCAACAATATGTCATTCACATATACTTATCAGAAATGTTGTAGCGCTCCCACTCACTTTATTGTAAATACAAGTTTCTAACAAACTTTGTATAAACCCAAAAACTTTGATCACTCCATCAAAGCGTATATTCTGACTCCGAGATGCTTGCTCTAGTCCATGGAAGGATCGCTGGAGCTAGCATACCTTTTAGCATCCTTAGGATCGACAAAACCTTTCTGATTGTATCACATACAACCTTTCCTTACGAAAACTGGTAAGGAAACTTGTTTTGACATCCATCTGCCAGATTTCATAAATGCAGCTAATGCTAACATGATTCCGACGGACTTAAGCATCGCTACGGATGAGAAAATCTCATCGTAGTCAACTCCTTGAACTTGTGGAAATACTCTTTGCCACAAGTCGAGCTTCATAGACGGTAACATTACCGTCCACGTCCGTCTTCTTCTCAAAGATCCATTTATCTCGGATTTCATGGCTTCTAACCATTTGTCGGAATATGGGCCCACCATCGCTTCTCCATAGCTCGTAGGTTCAATATTGTCCAACAACATGATATCTCAGACAGGATCATGTACCACTCTGAAGTAGCACGCATCCTCGTCGTCCTACGAGGTTTGGTAGTGACTTGATCCGAAGTTTCATGATCACCATCATAAGCTTCCACTTCAATTGGTGTAGGTGCCACAGGAACAACTTCCTGTGCCCTGCTACACACTAGTTGAAGCGACGGTTCAATAACCTTATCAAGTCTCCACCATCCTCCCACTCAATTCTTTCGAGAGAAACTTTTCCTCGAGAAAGGACTCGTTTCTAGAAGCAATTACTTTTGCTTCCAGATCTGAAATAGGAGGTACACCCAACTGTTTTGGGTATTCTATGAAGATGCATTTATCCGCTTTGGGTTTGAGCTTATCAGCCTGAAACTTTTCCACATAAGCGTCGCAGCCCCAAACTTTTAAGAAACGACAACTTAGGTTTCTCTAAACGGTGTCGTCTCAACGGAATTGCGTGGTGCCCCTTTTAAAGTGAATGCGGTTGTCTCTAATGCCTAACCCATAAATGATAGTGGTAATTCGATAAGAGACATAATGGTATGCACCATATCCAATAGGGTGTAGTTATGATGTTCGGACACACCATCACATTGTGGTGTTCCAGGAGGTATTAATTGTGAAACACTTTCCACAATGTCTTAATTGTGTGCCAAACTCGTAACTCAGATATCTCTATGATCATATCATAGACATTTTATCCTCTTGTCACGACGATCTTCAACTTCACTCTGAAATTACTTGAACCTTTCAATAATTCAGACTTGTGTTTCATCAAGTAAATACACTCAGCATCTACTCAAATCATCTGTGAAGTAAGAACATAACGATATCCACTGCATGCCTCAGCACTCATTGGACTGCACACATCAAATGTATTACTTCCAACAAGTTGCTCTCTTGTTCCATCTTACTGAAAACGAGGCCTTTCAGTCATCTTGCCCATGTGGTATGATTTGCATGTCTCAAGTGATTCAAAATCAAGTGAGTCCAAACGATCCATCTGCATGGAGTTTCTTCATGCATATATACCAATAGACATGGTTCGCATGTCTCAATCTTTTCAAAAACGACTGAGTCCAAAAATCCATCTACATGGAGCTTCTTCATGCGTTCCATACCAATATGACTCAAATGGCAGTGCCACAAGTATGTGGTACTATCATTTCTATTTTATATCTTTTGTCACGAACATGTGTATCACTGCGATCGAGATTCATTTTAGGTGCAAGACCATTGAAGGTATTATTCATATAAACAGAGTAACCATTATTCTCCTTAAATGAATAACCGTATTGCGATAAACATAATCCAATCATGCTCAACGCAAACACCAAATCTCGATAGTAGAGGGAGCATGCGATGCTTGATCACATCAAACTTGGAAACACTTCCAACATACATCGTCATCTCACCTTTAGCTAGTCTCCGTTTATTCCGCAGCTTTTATTTCGAGTTACTAACACTTAGCAACCGAACCGGTATCTAATACCCTGGTGCTGCTAGGAGTACTAGTAAAGTACACATTCATACAATGTATATCCAATATACTTCTGTCGACCTTGCCTGCCTTCTCATCTACCAAGTATCTAGGGTAGTTCCGCTTCAGTGACCGTTCCCCTCATTACAGAAGCACTTAGTCTCGGGTTTGGGTTCAACCTTGGGATTCTTCACTAGAGCAGCAAATGATTTGCTGTTTCATGAAGTATCCCTTTTGCCCTTGCCCTTCTAGAAACTAGTGGTTTTACTAACCATCAACAATTGATGCTCCTTCTTGATTTCTACTTTCGCGGTGTCAAACATCGCGAGTTGCTCAAGGATCATCATACTATCCCTGATATGTTATAGTTCATCACGAAGCTCTACTAGCTTGGTGGCAGTGACTATGGAGAACCATCACTATCTCATCTGGGAAGATTAACTCCCACTCGATTCAAGCGATTGTGGCACTCAGACAATCTGAGCACATGCTCAACGATTGAGCTTTTCTCCCTTAGTTTGCAGGCTTAAGAAACTTGTCAGAGGTCTCATACCTCTTGACGTGGGCACTAGTCTGAAATCCCAATTTCAGTCTTCGGAACATCTCATATGTTCTGCGACGTTTCAAAAACGTCTCTTATGCCACAATTCTAAACCGTTAGCATTACGCACTGAACTATCACGTAGTCATCAAAACGTGTATGTCAGATGTTTCCGCAACATCTACAGACGACGCTGAGGTTCAGCACACCGAGCGGTGCATTAAGGACATAAGCCTTCTGTGCAGCAATGAGGACAATCCTCAGTTTACGGACCCAGTCCGCATAATTGCTACTACCAACTTTCAACTAAATTTTCTCTAGGAACATATCTTAACCAGTAGAACTAAAGCGCAAGTTATGACAAAATTAGCAAAGACCTTTTGACTATGTTCATGATAATTAAGTTCATCTGATTAATGAACTCCCACTCAGATAGACATCCCTCTAGTCATCTAAGTGATACATGATCCGAGTCAAACTAGGCCGTGTCCGATCATCACGTGAGACGGACTAGTCATCATCGGTGAACATCTCCATGTTGATCGTATCTTCTATACGACTCATGTTCGACCTTTCGGTCTCTTGTGTTCCGAGGCCATGTCTGTACATGCTAGGCTCGTCAAGACAACCTAAGTGTTTCGCATGTGTTCCGAGGCCATGTCTGTACATGCTAGGCTCGTTAACACCCGTTGTATTCGAACGTTAGAATCTATCACACCCGATCATCACGTGGTGCTTCGAAACAACGAACCTTCGCAACGGTGCACAGTTAGGGGGAACACGTCTCTTGAAATTTTAGTGAGGGATCATCTTACTTACTACCGTCGTTCTAAGCAAATAAGATGCAAAACATGATAAACATCACATGCAATCAAATAGTGACATGATATGGCCAATATCATTTTGCTCCTTTGATCTCCATCTTCGGGGCACCATGATCATCTTCGTCACCGGCATGACACCATGATCTCCATCATCATGATCTCCATCATTGTGTCTTTATGAAGTTGTCACGTCAACGATTACTTCTACTTCTATGGCTAACGCGCTTAGCAATAAAGTAAAGTAATTTACATGGCGTTATTCAATGACACACAAGTCATACAAAAAATAAAGACAACTCCTATGGCTCCTGCCGGTTGTCATACTCATCGACATGCAAGTCGTGATTCCTATTACAAGAATATGATCAATCTCATACATCATGTATATCATTCATCACATCTTCTGGCCATATCACATCACATAGCACATGCTGCAAAAACAAGTTAGACGTCCTCTAATTGTTGTTACAAGTTTTTACGTGGCTTGTATAGGTTTCTAGCAAGAACGTTTCTTACCTACGTAAAACCACAACGTGATATGCCAATTTCTATTTACCCTTCATAAGGACCCTTTTCATCGAATCCGTTCCGACTAAAGTGGGAGAGACAGACACCCGCTAGCCACCTTATGCAACTAGTGCATGTCAGTCGGTGGAACCTGTCTCACGTAAGCGTACGTGTAAGGTCGGTCCGGGCCGCTTCATCCCACAATGCCGCCGAATCAAGATAAGACTAGTAACGGCAAGAAGAATTGGCAACATCAACGCCCACAACTGCTTTGTGTTCTACTCGTGCATAGTAACTACGCATAGACCTAGCTCATGATGCCACTGTTGGGTTACGTAGCAGAAATTCAAAATTTTCTACGCATCACCAAGATCAATCTATGGAGTCATCTAGCAACGAGAGAGAGGAGGGGAGTGCATCTACATACCCTTGTAGATCGCGAGCGGAAGCGTTCAAGAGAACGGATTTGATGGAGTCGTACTCGTCGTGATCCAAATCACCGATGATCCTAGCGCCGAACGGACGGCACCTCCGTGTTCAACACACGTACGGAACAGCGACGTCTCCTCCTTCTTGATCCAGCAAGGGAGGAGGAGAGGTTGATGGAGATCCAGCAGCACGACGGCGTGGTGGTGGAAGTAGCGGGGATCCCGGTAGGGCTTCGCCAAGCACCAACGGGAGGGAGAGGTGTCACGGGAGGGAGAGGGAGGCGCCAGGGGCTAGGATATTGCTGCCCTCCCTCCCCCCACTATATATAGGGCCAAGGGAGAGGGGGGGGGGGGCGCAGCCTTGGCCCTTCCTCCAAGGAAGGGTGCGGCCAGGGAGGAGTCCTTCCTCCCCAAGGCACCTCGGAGGTGCCTTCCCCCTTTAGGACTCTCCGTTTTTCTTATCTCTTGGCGCATGGGCCTCTTGGGGCTGGTGCCCTTGGCCCATATAGGGCAAGGCACACCCCCTACAGCCCATGTGGCCCCCCCGGGGCTGGTGGACCCCCTTTGTGGACCCCCGGACCCCTTTCGGCACTCCCGGTACAATACCGATAAAGTGCGAAACTTTTCCGGCGACCAAAACAAGACTTCCCATATATAAATCTTTACCTCCGGACCATTCCGGAACTCCTCGTGACGTCCGGGATCTCATCCGGGACTCCGAACAACTTTCGGGTTACCGCATACTAATATCTCTACAACCCTAGCGTCACCGAACCTTAAGTGTGTAGACCCTACGGGTTCGGGAGACATGCAGACATGACCGAGACGACTCTCCGGTCAATAACCAACAGCGGGATCTGGATACCCATGTTGGCTCCCACATGCTCCTCGATGATCTCATCGGATGAACCACGATGTCGAGGATTCAATCAATCCCGTATACAATTCCCTTTGTCTATCGGTATGTTACTTGCCCGAGATTCGATCGTCGGTATCCCGATACCTTGTTCAATCTCGTTACCGGCAAGTCTCTTTACTCGTTCCGTAACACATCATCCCGTGATCAACTCCTTGGTCACATTGTGCACATTATGATGATGTCCTACCGAGTGGGCCCAGAGATACCTCTCCGTTTACACGGAGTGATAAATCCCAGTCTCGATCCGTGCCAACCCAACAGACACTTTCGGAGATACCCGTAGTGCACCTTTATACCCACCCAGTTACGTTGTGACGTTTGGCACACCCAAAGCATTCCTACGGTATTCGGGAGTTGCACGATCTCATGGTCTAAGGAAAAGATACTTGACATTGGAAAAGCTCTAGCAAACGAAACTACACGATCTTTTATGCTATGCTTAGGATTGGGTCTTGTCCATCACATCATTCTCCTAATGATGTGATCCCGTTATCAATGACATCCAATGTCCATAGTCAGGAAACCATGACTATCTGTTGATCAACGAGCTAGTCAACTAGAGGCTTACTAGGGACACGTTGTGGTCTATGTATTCACACATGTATTATGATTTCCGGACAATACAATTATAGCATGAATAATAGACAATTACCATGAACAAAGAAATATAATAATAACCATTTATTATTGCCTCTAGGGCATATTTCCAACAGTCTCCCACTTGCACTAGAGTCAATAATCTAGTTACATTGTGATGAATCAAACACCCATTGCGTCCTCGTGTTGATCATGTTTTGCCCTAGGGAGAGGTTTAGTCAACGGATCTGCTACATTCAGGTCCGTGTGTACTTTACAAATATCTATGTCTCCATTTTGAACACTTTCACGAATGGAGTTGAAGCGACGCTTGATATGCCTGGTCTTCCTGTGAAACCTGGGCTCCTTCGCAAGGGCAATAGCTCCAGTGTTGTCACAAAAGAGAGTCATTGGGCCCGACGCATTGGGAATCACCCCTAGGTCGGTAATGAACTCCTTCATCCAGACTGCTTCCTGTGCTGCCTCCGAGGCTGCCATGTACTCCGCTTCACATGTAGATCCCGCCACGACGCTTTGCTTGCAACTGCACCAGCTTACTGCTCCTCCATTCAAAATATACACGTATCCGGTCTGTGACTTCGAGTCATCCAGATCTGTGTCGAAGCTAGCGTCGACGTAACCCTTTACGACGAGCTCTTCGTCACCTCCATAAACGAGAAACATATCCTTAGTCCTCTTCAGGTACTTCAGGATATTCTTGACCGCTGTCCAGTGTTCCTTGCCGGGATTACTTTGGTACCTTCCTACCAAACTTACGGCAAGGTTTACATCAGGTCTGGTACACAGCATGGCATACATAATAGACCCTATGGCCGAGGCATAGGGGATGACACTCATCTCTTCTATATCTTCTGCCGTGGTCGGGCATTGAGCCGTGCTCAATTGCACACCTTGCAATACAGGCAAGAACGCCTTCTTGGACTGATCCATACTGAACTTCTTCAATATCTTGTCAAGGTATGTACTCTGTGAAAGACCAATGAGGCGTCTTGATCTATCTCTATAGATCTTGATGCCTAATATATAAGCAGCTTCTCCAAGGTCCTTCATTGAAAAACACTTATTCAAATAGGCCTTTATACTTTCCAAGAATTCTATATCATTTCCCATCAATAGTATGTCATCCACATATAATATGAGAAATGCTACAGAGCTCCCACTCACTTTCTTGTAAACACAGGCTTCTCCATAAGTCTGTGTAAACCCAAACGCTTTGATCATCTCATCAAAGCGAATGTTCCAACTCCGAGATGCTTGCACCAGCCCATAGATTGAGCGCTGGAGCTTGCACACTTTGTTAGCATTCTTAGGATCGACAAAACCTTCCGGTTGCATCATATACAACTCTTCCTTAAGGAAGCCGTTAAGGAATGCCGTTTTGACGTCCATCTGCCATATCTCATAATCATAGTATGCGGCAATTGCTAACATGATTCAGACGGACTTCAGCTTCGCTACAGGTGAGAAAGTCTCATCGTAGTCAACCCCTTGAACTTGTCGATAACCCTTAGCGACAAGACGAGCTTTGTAGATGGTCACATTACCATCCGCGTCCGTCTTCTTCTTAAAGATCCATTTGTTTTCTATGGCTCGCCTCTCATCGGGCAAGTCAGTCAAAGTCCATACTTTGTTTTCATACATGGATTCTATCTCGGATTTCATGGCTTCTAGCCATCTGTCGGAATCCGGGCCCGCCACCGCTTCTTCATAGTTCGAAGGTTCACCGTTGTCTAACAACATGATTTCCAGGACAGGGTTGCCGTACCACTCTGGTGCGGAACGTGTCCTTGTGGACCTACGAAGTTCAGTAACTTGATCTGAAGCTTCATGATCATCATCATTAACTTCCTCCCCAGTCGGTGTAGGCACCACAGGAACACTTTCCCGCGCTGCGCTACTTTCCGGTTCGGAAGGGGTGACTATCACCTCATCAAGTTCCACTTTCCTCCCACTCAATTCTTTCGAGAGAAACTCTTTCTCTAGAAAGGACCCGTTCTTGGCAACGACGATCTTGCCTTCGGATCTGAGGTAGAAGGTATACCCAATAGTTTCCTTAGGGTATCCTATGAAGACGCATTTTTCCGATTTGGGTTCGAGCTTTTCAGGTTGAAGTTTCTTGACATAAGCATCGCATCCCCAAACTTTTAGAAACGACAGCTTAGGTTTCTTCCCAAACCATAATTCATACGGTGTCGTCTCAACGGATTTCGACGGAGCCCTATTTAAAGTGAATGCGGCAGTCTCTAAAGCATAACCCCAAAATGAGAGCGGTAAATTGGTAAGAGACATCATAGATCGCACCATATCCAATAGAGTGCGATTACGACGTTCGGACACACCATTTATCTGAGGTGTTCCAGGCGGCGTGAGTTGTGAAACTATTCCACATTTCCTTAAGTGTGTACCAAATTCGTGACTTAAATATTCTCCACCACGATCTGATCGTAAGAATTTTATTTTCCTGTCACGTTGATTCTCAACTTCACTCTGAAATTCCTTGAACTTTTCAAAGGTTTCAGACTTGTGTTTCATCAGGTAGACATACCCATATCTACTTAAATCATCAGTGAGAGTGAGAACATAACGATATCCTCCGCGAGCCTCAACACTCATTGGACCACACACATCGGTATGTATGATTTCCAATAAGTTGGTTGCTCGCTCCATTGTTCCGGAGAACGGAGTCTTGGTCATCTTACCCATGAGGCATGGTTCGCACGTGTCAAATGATTCGTAATCAAGAGACTCCAAAAGTCCATCTGCATGGAGCTTCTTCATGCGCTTGACACCAATGTGACCAAGGCGGCAGTGCCACAAGTATGTGGGACTATCGTTATCAACTTTACATCTTTTGGTATTCACACTATGAACATGTGTAACATCACGTTCGAGATTCATCAAAAATAAACCATTGACCAGCGGGGCATGACCATAAAACATATCTCTCAAATAAATAGAACAACCATTATTCTCGGATTTAAATGAGTAGCCATCTCGAATTAAACGAGATCCAGATACAATGTTCATGCTCAAAGCTGGCACTAAATAACAATTATTGAGGTTTAAAACTAATCCCGTGGGTGGATGCAGAGGTAGCGTGCCGACGGCGATCACATCGACCTTGGAACCATTCCCGACGCGCATCGTCACCTTGTCCTTTGCCAGTCTCCGTTTATTCCGTAGTTCCTATTTTGAGTTACAAATATGAGCAACCGCACCGGTATCAAATACCCAGGAGCTACTACGAGTACTGGTAAGGTACACATCAATTACTTGTATATCACATATACCTTGGGTGTTGCCGACCTTCTTCTTGTCCGCTAAATATTTGGGGCAGTTCCGCTTCCAGTGACCACTTCCCTTGCAATAAAAGCACTCAGTCCTGGGCTTGGGTCCATTCTTTGACTTCTTCCCAGTAACTGGTTTACCGGGCACGGCAACTCCCTTGCCGTCCTTCTTGAAGTTCTTCTTACCCTTGCCCTTCTTGAACTTGGTGGTTTTATTCACCATCAACACTTGATGTTCTTTTCTGATCTCCCCTTCTGCTGATTTCAGCATTGAATATACCTCGGGAATGGTCTTTTTCATCCCCTGCATATTGTAGTTCATCACAAAGCTCTTGTAGCTTGGTGGAAGCGACTGGAGGATTCTGTCAATGACCGCGTCATCCGGGAGATTAACTCCCAACTGAGACAAGCGGTTGTGCAACCCAGACATTCTGAGTATGTGCTCACTAACAGAATTGTTCTCCTCCATTTTACAGCTGAAGAACTTGACGGAGACATCATATCTCTCGACCCGGGCATGAGCTTGAAAAACCAGTTTCAGCTCCTCGAACATCTCATATGCTCCATGTTTCTCAAAACGCTTTTGGAGACCCGGTTCTAAGCTGTAAAGCATGCCGCACTGAACGAGGGAGTAATCATCAGCACGTGATTGCCAAGCGTTCATAACGTCTTGGTTATGTGGGATTGGTGCATCACCTAGCGGTGCTTCTAAGACATAATCTTTCTTGGCTACTATGAGGATGAGCCTCAGGTTCCGGACCCAGTCCGTATAGTTGCTGCCATCATCTTTCAGCTTGGTTTTCTCTAGGAACGCGTTGAAATTGAGGACAACGTTGGCCATTTGATCTACAAGACATAGTGTAAAGATTTTAGACTAAGTTCATGATAATTGAGTTCATCTAATCAAATTATTTAATGAACTCCCACTCAGATAGACATCCCTCTAGTCATCTAAGTGAAACATGATCCGAGTTTAACTAGGCCGTGTCCGATCATCACGTGAGACGGACTAGTCAAGATCGGTGAACATCTCCATGTTGATCGTATCTTCTATACGACTCATGCTCGACCTTTCGGTCCTCCGTGTTCCGAGGCCATGTCTGTACATGCTAGGCTCGTCAAGTCAACATAAGTGTATTGCGTGTGTTCCGAGGCCATGTCTGTACATGCTAGGCTCGTCAACACCCGTTGTATTCGAACGTTAGAATCTATCACACCCGATCATCACGTGGTGCTTCGAAACAACGAACCTTCGCAACGGTGCACAGTTAGGGTGAACACTTTCTTGAAATTATTATAAGGGATCATCCTACTTGCTATCGTCGTTCTAAGCAAATAAGATGCAAAAACATGATAAACATCACATGCAATCAAATAGTGACATGATATGGCCAATATCATCATGCTCCTTTGATCTCCATCTTCGGGGCACCATGATCATCTTCGTCACCGGCATGACACCATGATCTCCATCATTGTGTCTTCATGAAGTCGTCACGCCAACGATTACTTCTACTTCTATGGCTAACTCGTTTAGCAACAAAGTAAAGTAATTTACATGGCGTTATTCAATGACATGCAGGTCATGCAAAATAATAAAGACAACTCCTATGGCTCCTGCCGGTTGTCATACTCATCGACATGCAAGTTGTGATTCCTATTACAAGAATATGATCAATCTCATACATCACATATATCATTCATCACATCTTCTGGCCATATCACATCACATAGCACTTGCTGCAAAAACAAGTTAGACGTCCTCTAATTGTTGTTGCAAGTTTTTACGTGGTTTGTAGGTTTCTAGCAAGAACGTTTCTTACCTACGTATGACCACAACGTGATTTGACAATTTCTATTTACCCTTCATAAGGACCCTCTTCATCGAATCCATTCCGACTAAAGTAGGAGAGACAGACACCCGCTAGCCACCTTATGCATCTAGTGCATGTCAGTCGGTGGAACCTGTCTCACGTAAGTGTACGTGTAAGGTCGGTCCAGGCCGCTTCATCCTACAATGCCGCCGAAACAAGAGAAGACTAGTAGCGGCAAGAAGAATTGGCAAACTCAACGCCCACAACTGCTTTGTGTTCTACTCGTGCATAGTAACTACGCATAGACCTGGCTCATGATGCCACTGTTGGGAATCGTAGCATAATTTAAAATTTTCCTACGCTCACCAAGATGCATCTATGGAGTCTACTAGCAACGAGGTGAAAGTAGTGCATCTACATACCCTTGTAGATCGCGAGAGGAAGCGTTCCAATGAACGTGGATGACGGAGTCGTACTCGCCGTGATCCAAATCACCGATGACCGAGTGCCGAACGGACGGCACCTCCGCGTTCAACAGACGTACGGTGCAGCGACGTCTCCTCCTTCTTGATCCAGCAAGGGGGAAGGAGAGGTTGATGGAGATCCAACAGCACGACGGCGTGGTGGTGGATGTAGCGGGTCTCCGGCAGGGCTTCGCCAAGCTTCTGCGAGAGAGAGAGAGGTGTTGCAGGGGAGGAGGGAGGCGCCCAAGGCTGTAGGTTGCTGCCCTCCCTCCCCCCCTTTATATAGGCCCCCTTGGGAGGGGCGGGGGCGGCCAAAACCCATCTAGGGTTGTGGGGGCGGCGGCTAAGGGGTGGAAAGGGGTGCCTTGCCCCCCAAGGCAAGGGGGAAGCTCCCCCCTAGGGTTCCCAACCCTAGGCACATGGGGGAGGCCCAAGGAGGGCACCCCAGCCCACTAAGGGCTGGTTCGCTTCCACTTTCAGCCCACAGGGCCCTCCGGGACAGGTGGCCCCACCCGGTGGACCCCCGGGACCCTTCCGGTGGTCCCGGTACAATACCGGTAACCCCCGAAACTTTCCCGGTGGCCGAAACTTGACTTCCTATATATAATTCTTCACCTCCGGACCATTCCGGAACCTCCCGTGACGTCCGGGATCTCATCCGGGACTCCGAACAACTTTCGGGTTTCCGCATACATATATCTCTACAACCCTAGCATCACCGGACCTTAAGTGTGTAGACCCTACGGGTTCGGGAGACATGCAGACATGACCGAGACGCCTCTCCGGTCAATAACCAACAGCGGGATCTGGATACCCATGTTGGCTCCCACATGTTCCACGATGATCTCATCGGATGAACCACGGTGTCGAGGATTCAATCAATCCGTATGCAATTCCCTTTGTCAATCGGTATGTTACTTGCCCGAGATTCGATCGTCGGTATCCCAATACCTTGTTCAATCTCGTTACCGGCAAGTCTCTTTACTCGTACCGCAATGCATGATCCTGTGACCAACGCCTTAGTCACATTGAGCTCATTATGATGATGCATTACCGAGTGGGCCCAGAGATACCTCTCCGTCACACGGAGTGACAAATCCCAGTCTCGATCCGTGCCAACCCAACAGACACTTTCAGAGATACCCGTAATGCACCTTTATAGTCACCCAGTTACGTTGTGACGTTTGGCACACCCAAAGCACACCTATGGTATCCGGGAGTTGCACGATCTCATGGTCTAAGGAAAAGATACTTGACATTGGAAAAGCTCTAGCAAACGAAACTACACGATCTTTTATGCTATGCTTAGGATTGGGTCTTGTCCATCACATCATTCTCCTAATGATGTGATCCCGTTATCAATGACATCCAATGTCCATAGTCAGGAAACCATGACTATCTGTTGATCAACGAGCTAGTGAACTAGAGGCTTACTAGGGACACGTTGTGGTCTATGTATTCACACATGTATTACGATTTCCGGACAATACAATTATAGCATGAATAATAGACAATTACCATGAACAAAGAAATATAATAATAACCATTTATTATTGCCTCTAGGGCATATTTCCAACAGGTTATGCTTAGCAACGAGAGGGGAGAATGTCGTACATGTACCCTCGTAGATTGTTAAGCGGAAGCGTTATGACAACGCGATTGATGTAGTCGTACGTCTTCACGATGGAGCGATCCTTGATGCCTACTAC
The DNA here is from genome assembly GCF_018294505.1 of Triticum aestivum. Classification (NCBI taxonomy): domain Eukaryota; kingdom Viridiplantae; phylum Streptophyta; class Magnoliopsida; order Poales; family Poaceae; genus Triticum; species Triticum aestivum. The sequence goes on from NC_057796.1 coordinate 447,470,038, forward strand.
ACAACCTTCTTCTTGTAGACGTTGTTGGGCCTCCAAGTGCAGAGGTTTGTAGGACAATAGCAAATTTTCCTCAAGTGGATGACCTAAGGTTTATCAATCCGTGGGAGGCGTAGGATGAAGATGGTCTCTCTCAAGCAACCCCGCAACCAAATACCAAAGAGTCTCTTGTGTCCCCGACACACCCAATACAATGGTAAATTGTATAGGTGCACTAGTTCGGCGAAGAGATGGTGATCCAAGTGCAATATGGATGGTAGATATAGGTTTTTGTAATCTGAAAATATAAAAACAGCAAGGTAACTAATGATAAAATTGAGCACAAACGTTATTGCAATGCTAGGAAACAAGGCCTAGGGTTCATACTTTCACTAGTGCAAGTTCTCTCAACAATAATAACATAATCGGATCATATAAACATCCCTCAACATGCAACAAAGAGTCACTCCAAAGCCACTAATAGCGGAGAACAAACGAAGAGATTATTGTAGGGTACGAAACCACCTCAAAGTTATTCTTTCGGATCAATCTATTCAAAAGTTCGTACTAGAATAACACCTAAAGACACGTATCAACCAAAACCCTAATGTCACCTAGATACTCCAATGTCGCCTCAAGTATCCGTGGGTATGATTATACGATATGCATCACACAATCTCAGATTCATCTATTCAACCAACACAAAGTACTTCAAAGAGTGCCCCAAAGTTTCTAGCGGAGAGTCAAGACGAAAACGTGTGCCAACCCCTATGCATAGGTTCATGGGCGGAACCCGCAAGTTGATCACCAAAACATACATCAAGTGGATCAATAGAATAACCCATTGTCACCACGGTTATCCCACGCAAGACATACATCAAGTGTTCTCAAATCCTTAAAGACTCAATCCGATAAGATAACTTCAAAGGGAAAACTCAATCCATTACAAGAGAGTAGAGGGGGAGAAACATCATAAGATAAAACTAAAATAGCAAAGCTCGCGATACGTCCAGATTGTATCATCTCAAGAACACGAGAGAGCTAGAGAGATGAAACACATAGCTACTGGAACATACCCTCAGCCCCGAGGGTGAACTACTCCCTCCTCGTCATGGAGAGCGCCGGGATGATGAAGATGGCCACCGGTGAGGGATCCCCCCTCCGGCAGGGTGCCGGAACAGGGTCCCGATTGGTTTTTGGTGGCTACAGAGGCTTGCGGCGGCGGAACTCCCGATCTATTCTGTTCCCCAAAGGTTTTAGGGTATATTGGTATATATAGGAGGAAGAAATACGTCAGGGGAGCCACGAGGGGCCCATGAGGGTGGAGGGCGCGCCCCCCTGCCTCGTTCTCTCCTGTTTTATTCCCTGACGTGCACTCCAAGTCCCCTGGATTGCTTCCGTTTTAAAAATCACGTTCCCGAAGGTTTCATTCCGTTTGGACTCCGTTTGATATTCCTTTTCTGTGAAACACTGAAACAAGCGAAAAAATAGGAACTGGCACTGGGCTCTGGGTTAATAGGTTAGTCCCAAAAATAATATAAAAGTGTTTAATAAAGCCCATAAACATCCAAAACAGATAATATAATAGCATGGAACAATCAAAAATTATAGATACGTTGGAGATGTATCAATCCTCAGTACCGAACATACGGCACCTCCGCGTTCAGCACACGTTCAACTCGGTGACGTCCCGCGAACTCATGATCTAGTAGAGCTCGAGGGAGAGTTTCGTCAGCAGGACGGCGTGGTGACGATGTTGATGAAGCTACCGTCGCAGGGCTTCGCCTAAGCACCGCTACGATGTGACCGAGGTGGATTATGGTGGTGGAGGGCACCGCACACGGTTGGGAGAGATCAATGATCGACTTGTGTGTCCTAGGGTGCCCCCTGCCCCCGTATATAAAGGAGCTAGGGGGGAGGCGGCCGACCAAGGAGGAGGGCGCGCCAAGGGGGGAGTCCTACTCCCACCGGGAGTAGGACTCCTCCTTTCCTAGTAGTAGGAGAAGGGGGAAGGAGGAGAGAGAGGGGAAGGAAAGGGGGGCGCCACCCCCCTCCTTGTCCAATTCGGACTAGAGGGGGAGGGGGCATGGGGCCTGCCCTGGCCGCCCCTTGTCTTCTCCACTAAGGCCCATTAGGCCCAATATACTCCCCGGGGGGTTCCAGTAACCCCCCGGTACTCCGGTATATGCCCGAAACCTCCCGAAACACTTCCGGTGTCCGAACATAGTCATCCAATATATCGATCTTTACGTCTCGACCATTTCGAGACTCCTCGTAATGTTCGTGATCATATCCGGGACTCCGAACTACCTTCGGTACATCAAAACACAAAAACTCATAATACCGATCGTCACAGAACTTTAAGTGTGCGGACCCTACGGGTTCGAGAACTATGTAGACATGACCGAGACACGTCTCCGGTCAATGACCAATAGTGGAACCTGGATGCTCATATTGGTTCCTACATATTCTACGAAGATCTTTATCGGTGAAACCGCATACGTTGTTCCCTTTGTCATCGATATGTTACTTGCCCGAGATTCGATCGACGGTATCTCAATACCTAGCTCAATCTCGTTAAGGGCAAGTATCTTTACTCGTTTCGTAATGCATCATCCCGCAACTAACTCATTAGTCACATTGCTTGCAAGGCTTATAATGATGTGCATTATCGAGAGGGCCAAGAGATACGTCTTCGACAATCGGAGTGACAAATTCTAATCTCGATCTATGCCAACTCAACAAGTACCATCGGAGACACCTGTAGAGCACCTTTATAATCACCCAGTTACGTTGTGACGTTTTGTAGCACACAAAGTGTTCATCCGGTAATCAGGAGTTGCATAATCTCATAGTCATAGGAACATGTATAAGTCATGAAGAAAGCAATAACAGTAAACTAAACGATCAAGTGCTAAGCTAACGGAATGGGTCAAGTCAATCACATCATTCTCCTAATGATGTGATCCCACTAATCAAATGGCAACTCATGTCTATGGCTAAGAAACTCAACCATCTTTGATTAACGAGCTAGTCAAGTAGAGGCATACTAGTGACACTATGTTTGTCTATGTATATTCACACATGTATTATGTTTCCGGTTAATACAATTCTAGCATGAATAATAAACATTTATCATGATATGAGGAAATAAATAATAACTTTATTATTGCCTCTAGGGCATATTTCCTTCACTTGTCGCTCTGAAATCTGAAATCAAGGACCTCAGTGATGAATTTGATGGAGCCAAAGTCAGATTCGTCAAGCTGACCAAGGGATTCACCTCAAACGTTGCAGCCTCAACGCAACATGAATCTCCTCAGGCTGAGGCATTTGCTCAGCCGACTAAAGAACATGCCAGCACCACTGATGAAAATTAGGCTGCTGGTGAAAATAAAAGTACCAGGGCTCTCCAACCGCTGATGAAATTGCCAGGGCAACCACTTGTGTTGCGCCTAAGGATCAAGCCAGGCCAGCTGAAGCATCAACCGCTGAGCCTAAAGAAACTAAACATGCCAGGGCAGCTGCATCAGTTGCGCCTGAGGTAAATGAACCAATTTCCTCTGCTCCTCCTGCACCAACAGCAATTCCTACCCTTCCTTCTGCATCAGAAGCGAAGAAAACCAAGGCTGCGAAGCGAGCAGCAGTGAAGAAAAGGAAAGCATCTTCTTCCTCAGAGTCTTCAGCACCGAAGAAAATGAAGACTTTGACAAGCTCTTTTGAGAATCCAATTCATGTTGTTCCAGTTTCAATCATGCCATCAAAGTAAATCGTTCCTTTTGTTGAAGATTATAAGATCCCAAGCGGATCAGATGAAGAAGTTCCTTCTGCTGTTTCTTCAGAGCAGTTGGACGAAGAAATTGAAGTGGATGATATCTCTTCAACCCCAGTGGTATCATCTGAAGAAATATGCCCTAGAGGCAATAATAAAGTTGTTATTTATATTTCCTTATATCATGATAAATGTTTATTATTCATGCTAGAATTGTATTAACCGGAAACTTAGTACATGTGTGAATACATAGACAAACAGAGTGTCACTAGTATGCCTCTACTTGACTAGCTCGTTGAATCAAAGATGGTTAAGTTTCCTAGCCATGGATATGAGTTGTCAATTGATTAACGGAATCACATCATTAGAGAATGATGTGATTGACTTGACCCATTCCGTTAGCTTAGCACTTGATGGTTTAGTATGTTGCTATTGCTTTCTTCATGACTACTACATGCTCCTATGACTATGAGATTATGCAACTCCCGAATACCGGAGGAACACTTTGTGTGCTACCAAACGTCGCAACGTAACTGGGGGATTATAAAGGTGCTCTACAGGTGTCTCCAATGGTGTTTGTTGAGTTGGCATAGATCGAGATTAGGATTTGTCACTCCGATTGTCGGAGAGGTATCTCTAGGCCCTCTCAGTAATGCACATCACTATAAGCCTTGCAAGCAATGTGACTAATCTGTTAGTTGCGGGATGATGCATTACGGAACGAGTAAAGAGACTTTCCGGTAACTAGAGTGAACTAGGTATTGAGGTACCGACGATCGAATCTCGGGCAAGTAACATACCGATGACAAAGGGAACAACGTATGTTGTTATGCGGTTTGAACGATAAAGATCTTCGTAGAATATGTAGGAACCAATATGAGCATCCAGGTTCCGCTATAGGTTACTGACCGGAGATGAGTCTCGGTCATCTCTACATAGTTCTCGAACCCGTAGGGTCCGCACGCTTAACGTTCTATGATGATTGGTATTATGAGTTTATGTGTTTTATTGTACCGAAGGTTGTTCGGAGTCCCGGATGTGATCACGGGCATGACGAGGAGTCTCGAAATGGTCGAGACATAAAGATTGATATATTGGAAGCCTATGTTTGGACATCGGAATGGTTCCGGATGAGTTCGGGCATTTACCGGAGTACCGAGGGGTTACCGGAACCCCCCGGGGAGTGTATGGGCCTTATTGGGTCTTAGTGGGAGAGAGCAGGATGAGGACTAGGAGCCCCCCAAGCCCAATCCGAATTGGGAGGGGGGCCAGCCCCCCTTTCCTTCTTCCCTCTCTCCTCCTTCCTTCCTCTCCTACTCCTAATTGGAAGGGGGAATCCTACTCCCGGTGGGAGTAGGACTCCCCTAGGGCGCGACATAGAGAGGGCCGGCCCTCCCCTCCTCCACTCCTTTATATACGGGGGAGGGGGCACCCCATAGACACACAAGTTGATCATTGTCTTAGCCGTGTGCGGTGCCCCCTACACCATAATCCACCTCGGTCATATCGTCGTAGTGCTTAGGCGAAGCCCTGCGCCGGTAGCTTCATCATCACCGTCATCACATCGTCCTGCTGACGAAGCTCTCCCTCAACACTCAGCTGGATCGAGAGTTCGTGGGACATCACCGAGCTGAACGTGTGCAGATCGCGGAGGTGCCGTACTTTCGGTACTAGGATCGGTCGGATCGTGAAGACGTACAACTACATCAACTGTGTTGTCATAACGCTTCCGCTTTCGGTCTATGAGAGTACGTAGACAACACTCTCCCCTCTCGTTGCTATGCATCACCTAGATGGATCTTGCGTGTGCGTAGGAATTTTTTTGAAATTACTGCGTTCCCCAACAGTGGCATCCGAGCCAGGTCTATGCGTAGATGTTATATGCACGAGTAGAACACAAAGAGTTGTGGGCGATAATAGTCATACTTTCATTCGGCGGTATTGTTGGATGAAGCGGCCCGGACCGACATTACGCGTACGCTTATGTGAGACTGGTTCTACCGACGTGCTTCGCACACAGGTGGCTGGCGGGTGTCAGTTTTTCCAACTTTAGTTGAATCGAGTGTGGCTACGCCCGGTCCTTGTTGAAGGTTAAAATAGCACAGTTGACGAAAAATCGTTGTGGTTTTGAAGGCTAGGTAAGAACGGTTCTTGCTCAGCCGTAGCAGCCACGTAAAACTTGCAACAACAAAGTAGAGGACGTCTAACTGGTTTTTGCAGGGCATGTTGTGATGTGATATGGTCAACACATGATGCTAAATTTTATTGTATGAGATGATCATGTTTTGTAACAGAGTTATCGGCAACTGGCAGGAGCCATATGGTTGTCGCTTTATTGTATAAAATGCAATCGCCATGTAATTGCTTTACTTTATCACTCAGTGGTAGCGATAGTCGCAGAAGCAATAGTTGGTGAGACGATAACGATGCTTCAATGGAGATCAAGGTGTCAAGCTAGTGACGATGGTGATCATGACGGTGCTTTGGAGATGGAGATCAAAGGGACAAGATGATGATGGCCATATCATATCACTTATATTGATTGCACGTGATGTTTATCCTTTGTGCATCTTATTCTGCTTTGATTGACGGTAGCATTATAAGATGATCTCTCACTAAATTTCAAGGTATAAGTGTTCTCCCTGAGTATGCACGGTTGCGAAAGTTCGTCGTGCCGAGACACCACGTGATGATTGGGTGTGATAAGCTCTACGTTCAAATACAACGGGTGTAAGCCAGTTTTGCACACGCAGAATACTCGGGTTAAACTTGACGAGCCTAGCATATGCAGATATGGCCTCGAAACACTGAGACCGAAAGGTCGAACATGAATCATATAGTAGATATGATCAACATAGTGATGTTCACCATTGAAAACTACTCCATCTCACGTGATGATCGGACATGGTTTAGTTGATATGGATCACGTGATCACTTAGATGATTAGAGGGATGTCTATCTAAGTGGGAGTTCTTTAGTAATATGATTAATTGAACTTCAATTTATCATGAACTTAGTACCTGATAGTATTTTGCATGTCTATGTTATTGTAGATAGATGGCCCGTGTTGTTGTTCCGTTGAATTTTAATGCGTTCCTAGAAAAATCTAATTTGAAAGATGATGGTAGCAACTACACGGACTGGGTCCGTAACTTGAGGATTATGCTCATTGCTGCACAGAAGAATTACGTCCTGGAAGCACCGCTAGGTGCCAAACCCGCTACAGGAGCAACGCCAAATGTTATGAACGTATGGCGGAGCAAAGCTGATGACTACTCGATAGTTCAGTGTGCCATGCTTTACGACTTAGAACCGGGACTTCAACGACGTTTTGAACGTCATGGAGCATATGAGATGTTCCAGGAGTTGAAGTTAATATTTCAAGCAAATGCCTGGATTGAGAGATATGAAGTCTCCTATAAGTTCTACAGCTGCAAAATGGAGGAGAATAGTTCTGTCAGTGAGCATGTACTCAAAATGTCTGGGTATAACAAGAACTTGATTCAACTGGGAGTTAATCTTCCTGATGATAGTGTCATTGACAGAATTCTTCAATCACTACCACCAAGCTACAAGCTCTTCGTGATGAACTATACTATGCAAGGGATGGATAAGACAATTCCTGAGCTCTTCGCGATGCTAAAGGCTGTGGAGGTACAAATCAAGAAAGAGCATCAAGTGTTGATGGTCAACAAGACCACCAGTTTCAAGAAAAAGGGTAAAGGGAAGAAGGGGAACTTCAAGAAGAACGGCAAGCAAGTTGCTGCTCAAGTGAAGAAGCCCAAGTCTGGACCTAAGACTAAGACTGAGTGCTTCTACTGCAAAGGGACTGACCACTGGAAGCGGAACTGCCCCAAGTATTTGGCGGATAAGAAGGATAGCAAGGTGAAACAAGGTATATGTGATATACATGTTATTGATGTGTACCTTACTAATGCTCGCAGTAGTGCCTAGGTATTTGAAACTGGTTCTGTTGCTAATATTTGCAACTCGAAACAGGGACTACGGATTAAGCGAAGATTGGCTACGGACGAGGTGACAATGCGCGTGTGAAATGGTTCCAAAGTCGATGTGATCGCCATCGGCACGCTACCTGTACATCTACCTTTGGATTAGTTTTAGACTTGAATAATTGTTATTTGGTACCAGCGTTGAGCATGAACATTATATCTAGATCTTGTTTGATGCGAGACGGTTATTCATTTAAGACTGAGAATAATGGTTGTTCTATTTATATGAGTAATATCTTTTATGGTCGTGCACCCTTGAAGAGTGGTCTATTTTTATTGAATCTCGATAGTAGTGACACAGATATTCATAATATTGAAGCCAAAAGATGCAGAGTTGATAACGATAGTGCAACTTATTTGTGGCACTGCCGTTTGGGTCATATTGGTGTAAAGCGTATGAAGAAACTCCATTCTGATGGACTATTGGAATCAGTTGATTATGAATCACTTGGTACTTGCGAACCATGCCTCATGGGCAAGATGACTAAAACTCCGTTCTCTGGAACAATGGAGCACGCAACATATTTATTGGAAATCATACATACCGATGTATGTGGTCCGATGAATATTAAAGCTCGCGGCGGGTATCGTTATTTTCTCACCTTCACAGATGATTTGAGCAGATATGGGTATATCTACTTAATGAAACATAAGTTTGAAACATTTGAAAAGTTCAAAGAATTTCAGAGTGAAGTGGAAAATCATCATAACAAGAAAATAAAGTTTCTATGATCTGATCGTGGAGGAGAATATTTGGGTTACGAGTTTGGTCTTCATTTGAAACAATGCGGAATAGTTTCACAACTTACGCCACCCGGGACACCACAGCGTAATGGTGTGTCTGAACGTCGTAATCGTACTTTACTAGATATGGTGCGATCTATGATGTCTCTTACTGATTTACCGCTATCGTTTTGGGGTTATGCTTTAGAGACGGCTGCATTCACGTTAAATAGGGCACCATCTAAATCCGTTGAGATGACACCTTATGAACTGTGGTTTGGCAAGAAACCCAAGTTGTCGTTTGTTAAAGTTTGGGGCTGCGATGCTTATGTGAAAAAGCTTCAACCTGATAAGCTCGAACCCAAATCGGAGAAATGTGTCTTCATAGGATACCCAAAGGAGACTGTTGGGTACACCTTCTATCACATATCCGAAGGCAAGACATTCGTTGCTAAGAATGGATCCTTTCTAGAGAAGGAGTTTCTCTCAAAAGAAGTGAGTGGGAGGAAAGTAGAACTTGATGAGGTAACTGTACCTGCTCCCTTATTGGAAAGTAGTTCATCACAGAAATCAGTTCCTGTGATTCCTACACCAATTAGTAAGGAAGCTAGTGATGATGATCATATAACTTCAGATCAAGTTACTACTGAACCTCATAGGTCAACCAGAGTAAGATCCGCACCAGAGTGGTACGGTAATCCTATTCTGGAGGTCATGTTACTTGACCATGACTAACCTATGAACTATGAGGAAGCGATGATGAGCCCGGATTCCGCAAAATGGCTTGAGGCCATGAAATCTGAGATGGGATCCATGTATGAGAACAAAGTGTGGACTTTGGTTGACTTACCCGATGATCGGCAAGCCATCGAGAATAAATGGATCTTCAAGAAGAAGACTGACACTGATGGTAATATTACTGTCTACAAAGCTCGACTTGTTGCGAAAGGTTTTCGACAAGTTCAAGGAGTTGACTACGATGAGACTTTCTCACCCGTAGCGATGCTTAAGTCCGTCCGAATCATGTTAGCAATTGCTGCATTTTATGATTATGGAATTTGGCAAATGGATGTAAAGACTGCATTCCTGAATGGATTTCTGGAAGAAGAGTTGTATATGATGCAACCTGAAGGTTTTATCAATCCAAAGGATGCTAACAAAGTGTGCAAGCTCCAGCGATCCATTTATGGACTGGTGCAAGCATCTCGGAGTTGGAATAAACGTTTTGATAGTGTGATCAAAGCATATGCTTTTATACAGACTTTCGGAGAAGCCTGTATTTACAAGAAAGTGAGTGGTAGCTCTGTAGCATTTGTAATATTATATGTGGATGAAATATTGTTGATTGGAAATGATATAGAATTTCTGGGTAGCATAAAAAGATACTTGAACAAGAGTTTTTCACTGAAAGACCTCGGTGAAACTGCTTATATATTGGGCATCAAGATCTATAGAGATAGATAAAGACGCTTAATTGGACTTTCACGAAGCACATACCTTGATAAAGTTTTGAAGAAGTTCAAAATTGATCAAGCAAAGAAAGGGTTCTTGCCTGTGTTACAAGGTGTGAAGTTGAGTCAGACTCAATGCCCGACCACTGCAGAAGATAGAGAGAAAATGGAAGTCATTCCCTATGCTTCAGCCATAGGTTCTATCATGTATGCAATGTTGTGTACCAGACCTGATGTGTGCCTTGCTATTAGTTTAGCAGGGAGGTACCAAAGTAATCCAGGAGTGAATCACTGGACAGCGGTCAAGAACATCCTGAAATACCAGAAAAGGACTAAGGATATGTGTCTCGTTTATGGAGGTGACAAAGAGCTCGTCGTAAATGGTCACGTCGATGCAAGCTTTGACACTGATCCGGATGACTCTAAGTCACAAACCGGATATGTGTTTATATTGAACGGTGGAGCTGTCAGTTGGTGCAGTTCTAAGCAAAGCGTCGTGGCGGGATCTACGTGTGAAGCGGAGTACATAGCTGCTTCGGAAGCGGCAAATGAAGGAATCCAGATTTCACAAGAGAACCAAGCACATCAAGAGACGGTTCAATTCCATCGGCGATCAAGTCAAGGAGGGAGACATAGAGATTTGCAAGATACATACAGATCTGAATGTTGCAGACCCGTTGACTAAGCCTCTTTCACGAGCAAAACATGATCACCACCAAGACTCCATGGGTGTTAGAATCATTACTATGTAATCTAGATTATTGACTCTAGTGCAAGTGCGAGACTGAAGGAAATATGCCCTAGACACAATAATAAAGTTGTTATTTATATTTCCTTACATCATAATAAATGTTTATTATTCATGCTAGAATTGTATTAACCGGAAACTTAGTACATGTGTGAATACATGCTACCTCTTGAGCACTGCGTTGGTTTTCCCTTGAAGAGGAAAGGGTGATGCAGCAAAGTAGCGTAAGTATTTCCCTCAGTTTTTGAGAACCAAGGTATCAATCCAGTAGGAGGCTACGCGCGAGTCCCTCGTACCTACACAAAACAAATAACTCCTCGCAACCAACGCGATAAGGGGTTGTCAATCCCTTCACGGTCACTTACGAGAGTGAGATCTGATAGATATGATAGGATAATATTTTTTGTATTTTTGTGATGAAGATGCAAAGTAAAATAAAAGCAAAGTAAAAAGCAAAGGAAATAACTAAGTGTTGGAAGATTAATATGATGAAGATAGACCCGGGGGCCATAGGTTTCACTAGTGGCTTCTCTCGAGAGCATAAGTATTTCACGGTGGGTGAATGAATTACTGTTGAGCAATTGACAGAATTGAGCATAGTTATGAGAATATCTAGGTATGATCATCTATATAGGCATCACGTCCAAGACAAGTAGACCGACTCCTGCCTACATCTACTACTGTTACTCCACTCATCGACCGCTATCCAGCATGCATCTAGAGTATTAAGTTCATAAAAACAGAGTAACGCCTTAAGCAAGATGACATGATGTAGAGGGATAAATTCATGCAATATGTTAAAAAAAACATCTTGTTATCCTCGATGGCAATAATACAATATATGCCTTGCTGCCCCTACTGTCACTGGGAAAGGACACCGCAAGATTGAACCCAAAGCTAAGCACTTCTCCCATTGCAAGAAAGATCAATCTAGTAGGCCAAACCAAACTGATAATTCGAAGAGACTTGCAAAGATAACCAATCATACATAAAAGAATTCAGAGAAGATTCAAATATTGTTCATAGATAATCTTGATCATAAACCCACAATTCATCGGTCTCAACAAACACACCACAAAAAGAAGATTACATCGAATAGATCTCCACGAGAGAGGGGGAGAACATTGTATTGAGATCCAAAAAGAGAGAAGAAGCCATCTAGCTACTAACTATGGACCCGAAGGTCTGAAGTAAACTACTCACACTTCATCGGAGAGGCTATGGTGTTGATGTAGAAGCTCTCCGTGATGGATGCCCTCTCCGGCGGAGCTCCGGAACAGGCCCCAAGATGGGATCTCGTGGGTACAGAAGGTTGCGGCGGTGGAATTAGGTTTTTAGCTCCGTATCTGATCGTTTGGGGGTACATAGGTATATATAGGAGGAAGGAGTACGTCGGTGGAGCAACAGGGGGCCCATGAGGGTGGAGGGCGCGCCCCGCTACCTCGTGGCCTCCTCTTTTGTTTCTTGACATAGGGTCCAAGTCTCCTGGATCATAATCTTCCTAAAAATCACGTTCCCGAAGGTTTCATTCCGTTTGGACTCCGTTTGATATTCCTTTTCCGCGAAACTCTGAAATAGGCGAAAAACAGCAATTCTGGGTTGGGCCTCCGGTTAATACCCAAAAATAATATAAAAGTGAATAATAAAGCCCAATAATGTCCAAAACAGTAGATAATATAGCATGGAGCAATCAAAAATTATAGATACGTTGGAGACGTATCAAGCATCCCCAAGCTTAATTCCTGCTCGTCCTCGAGTAGGTAAATGATAAAAACAGAATTTTTGATGCGGAGTGCTACTTGGCATAATTTCAATGTAATTCTTCTTAATTGTGGTATGAATATTCAGAACCGAAAGATTCAAGACAAAAGTTTAGTATTCACATAAAAATAATAATACTTCAAGCATACTAACAAAGCAATCATGTCTTCTCAAAATAACATGGCCAAAGAAAGTTATCCCTACAAAATCATATAGTCTGGCTATGCTCTATCTTCACCACACAAAGTATTTAAATCATGCACAACCCCGATGACAAGCCAAGCAATTGTTTCATACTTTTAACATTCTCAAACTTTTTCAATCTTCACGCAATACATGAGCGTGAGCCATGGATATAACACTATATGTGGAATAGAATGGTGGTTGTGGAGAAGACAAAAAGGGAGAAGATAGTCTCACATTAACTAGGCGTATCAATGGGCTATGGAGATGCCCATCAATAGATATCAATGTGAGTGAGTAGGGATTGCCATGCAACGGATGCACTAGAGCTATAAGTATATGAAAGCTCAACAAAAGAAACTAAGTGGGTCAGCATCCAACTCGCTTGCTCACGAATACCTAGGGCATTTTGAGGAAGCCCGTCATTGGAATATACAAGCCAAGTTCTATAATGAAAAATTCCCACTAGTATATGAAAGTGACAAAATGAGAGACTCTCTATGATGAAGATCATGGTGCTACTTTGAAGCACAAGTGTGGTAAAAGGATAGTAAAATTGTCCCTTCTCTCTTTTTCTCTCATTTTTTTATTTGGGCCTTTTCTCTTTTTTTATGGCCTCTTTTTTTTCATCTGGAGTCTCATCCCGACTTGTGGGGGAATCATAGTCTCCATCATCCTTTTCCTCACTTGGGACAATGCTCTAAAAATGAAGATCATCACACTTTTATTTTCTTACAACTCAACAATTACAACTCGATACTTAGAACAAAATATGACTCTATATGAATGCCTCTGGCAGTGTACCGGGATATGCAATGAATCAAGAGTGACATGTATGAAAGAATTATGAACGCTGGCTTTGCCACAAATACGATGTCACTACATGATCATGCTAAGCAATTTGACAATGATGAATGTGTCATAATAAACGGAACGGTGGAAAGTTGCATGGCAATATATCTCGGAATGGCTATGGAAATGCCATGATAGGTAGGTATGGTGGCTGTTTTGAGGAAGGTATATGGTGGGTGTATGATACCGGCGAAAAGTGCGCGGTATTAGAGAGGCTAGCAATGGTGGAAGGAAGAAAGGTGCGTATAATCCATGGACTCAACATTAGTCATAAAGAACTCATATACTTATTGCAAAAATCTACAAGTTATCAAAGCAAAGTATTACGCGCATGCTCCTAGGGGGATAGATTGGTAGGAAAAGACCATCGCTCGTACCCGACCGCCACTCATAAGGAAGACAATCAATAAATAAATCATGCTCCAACTTCATCACATAACGGTTCACCATACGTGCATGCTACGGGAATCACAAACTTTAACACAAGTATTTTCTCAAATTCACGACTACTCAACTAGCATAACTCTAATATCACCATCTTTATATCTCAAAACAATTATCAACCATCAAACTTTTCTTAGCATTCAACACACTCATAAGAAAGTTTTTACTAATCTTGAATACCAAGCATATTAGGATTATTTAAGAAAATTACCATGCTATTTAAGACTCTCAAAATAATCTAAGTGAAGCATGAGAGATCAATAGTTTCTATAAAACAAATCCACCACCGTGCTCTAAAAGATATAAGTGAAGTACTAGAACAAAACTATATGACTCAAAAGATATAAGTGAAGCACATAGAGTATTCTAACAAATTCCAAACCATGTATGGCTCTCTCAAAAGGTGTGTACAGCAAGGATTATTGTGGTAAACTAAAAAGCAAAGACTCAAATCATACAAGACGCTCCAAGCAAAACACATATCATGTGGTGAATAAAAATATAGCTCCAAGTAAAGTTACCGATGGAAGTAGACGAAAGAGGGGATGCCTTCCGGGGCATCCCCAAGCTTTGGCTTTTTGGTGTCCTTAGATTATCTTGGGGGTGCCATGGGCATCCCCAAGCTTAGGCTCTTGCCACTCCTTGTTCCATAATCCATCAAAATCTTTCACCCAAAACTTGAAAACTTCACAACACAAAACTGAACAGAAATCTCGTGAGCTCCGTTAGCGAAAGAAAACAAAAGACCACTTCAAGGTACTGTAATGAACTCATTATTTATTTATATTTGTGTTAACCTACTGTATTCCAACTTCTCTATGGTTTAGAAACTATTTTACTAGCCATAGATTCATCAAAATAAGCAAACAACACACGAAAAACAGAATCTGTCAAAAACAAAACAGTCTGTAGTAATCTGTAACTAGAGCAAACTTCTGGAACTCCAAAAAATAAGCCAAAATAGGACGACCTAGACAATTTGTTTATTGATCAGCAGCAATTGGAATCGCTATTTTATCACGTTCTGGTGATTTTTAACAATTGTTTTCGTGAACAGAAAGTTTCTGGAAATTACAGCAAGATCAAATAACTATCATCCAAGAAGATCCTATAGGTTTAACTTGGCACAAACACTAATTAAAACATATAAACACATCTAACCAGAGGCTATAACAAATATTTATTCCTAAACAGAAGCAAAAGCAAAAAAACTAAAAAAAATTGGGTTGCCTCCCAACAAGCGCTATCGTTTAACGCCCCTGGCTAGGCATAAAAGCAAGGATAGATCTAGGTGTTGCCATCTTTGGTAGGCAATTCTTCAATGAGACATCTATCATCCTTAGAAATTTCTTTCTTTTTAGTAATTATCAAACTTTTAGGCACAAGATCGAAAAATTCATTTCTAGCAAATGGTTCCTTAATGATAGCAACAAGATTGGGATGAATACTTATAGATTTGAGATCCGCAGTTTCCTTACTAGAGGATCCACCCTTATTTTTAGGAACATACATAAGCTTGGCAATTTTAGTAGGAGGACTTGGAGTGTTCTTTACGGAAGAAAAAGCGGTTCCCAAGTTGGTAATGATATCTTCAAGTTTATCGATCCTAGTGGAATCCTGATTTATTTTCTCATTAACTATGGGTTCCTTCTCTTTAATATTTTTCAAAGTGACTCCTACTTTAGATCCATATTGAGAGATTCGATTGTGGATCTTTTTATCCAAATTTTCAATTAACTCTATGGTAGCAACCTTATTTTCAATAATTTCAAGCCTTTGCATTACATGCTCCAAAGTTAACATAGTTCCATTAACCAAAAGAGCGGGTGAGCCAACCAAATCTATCATAGCATTATAAGAATCAAAAGTATGGCTACCTAAGAAATTCCCTCCGGTAATGGTATCAAGGATATATCTATAACAAGGATTAGCACCTACATAAAAATTGCGGAGAAGAACGGAAGTAGATTGCTTCCTGGTAGATCTATTTTGAGCATTGCAAATTCTATACCAAGCATCTTTTAGATTTTCTCCCTCCCTTTGCTTAAAATTTAGAACTTCATTCTCGGGAGACAACGGAGAAGATAGAGGACTAGCCATAACGACAAGCAAGCGAAAAAGAGGCGAACAAAAAAGAGAGGGCGAATAAAACGGCAAGGGTGAAGTGGGGGAGAGGAAAACGAGAGGCAAATGGCAAATAATGTAAGGCGGGAGATAAGGGATTTGTGATGGGTACTTGGTATGTTGACTTTTGCGTAGACCTCCCCAGCAACGGCGCCAGAAATGGCTCGTTGTCGCGAGTCCAAATCTTGACTTGACTTTTGCGTAAGCCTCGCCGGCAACGGCGCCAGAAATCCTTCTTGCTACCTCTTGAGCACTGCGTTGGTTTTCCCTTGAAGAGGAAAGGGTGATGCAACAAAGTACCGTAAGTATTTCCCTCAGTTTTTGAGAACCAAGGTATCAATCCAGTAGGAGGCTACGTGCGAGTCCCTCGTACCTACACAAAACAAATAACTCCTCGCAACCAACACGATAAGGGGTTGTCAATCCCTTCACGGTCACTTACGAGAGTGAGATCTGATAGATATGATAGGATAATATTATTGGTATTTTTGTGATAAAGATGCAAAGTAAAATAAAAGCAAAGTAAAAGCAAAGGAAATAACTAAGTGTTGGAAGATTGATATGATGAAGATAGACCCGGGGGCCATAGGTTTCACTAGTGGCTTCTCTCAAGAGCATAAGTATTTCACGGTGGGTGAACGAATTACTGTTGAGCAATTGGCAGAATTGAGCATAGTTATGAGAATATCTAGGTATGATCATCTATATAGGCATCACGTCAGACACAAGTAGACAGACTCCTGCCTGCATCTACTACTATTACTCCACTCATCGACCGCTATCCAGCATGCATCTAGAGTATTAAGTTCATAAAAACAGAGTAACGCCTTAAGCAAGATGACATGATGTAGAGGGATAAATTCATGCAATATGATAAAAAAACCATCTTGTTATCCTCGATGGCAACAATACAATACGTGCCTTGCTGCCCCTACTGTCACTGGGAAAGGACACCGCAAGATTGAACCCAAAGCTAAGCACTTCTCCCATTGCAAGAAAGATCAATCTAGTAGGCCAAACCAAACTGATAATTCGAAGAGACTTGCAAAGATAACCAATCATACATAAAAGAATTCAGAGAAGATTCAAATATTGTTCATAGATAATCTTGATCATAAACCCACAATTCATCGGTCTCAACAAACACACCGCAAAAAGAAGATTACATCGAATAGATCTCCATGAGAGAGGGGGAGAACATTGTATTGAGATCCAAAAAGAGAGAAGAAGCCATCTAGCTACTAACTATGGACCCGAAGGTCTGAAGTAAACTACTCACACTTCATCGGAGAGGCTATGGTGTTGATGTAGAAGCCCTCCGTGATGGATGCCCTCTCCGGCGGAGCTCCGGAACAGGCCCCAAGATGGGATCTCGTGGGTACAGAAGGTTGCGGCGGTGGAATTAGGTTTTTAGCTCCGTATCTGATCGTTTGGGGGTACGTAGGCATATATAGGAGGAAGGAGTACGTCGGTGGAGCAACAGGGGGCCCACGAGGGTGGAGGGCGCGCCCCGCTACCTCGTGGCCTCCTCTTTTGTTTCTTGACATAGGGTCCAAGTCTCCTGGATCATAATCTTCCTAAAAATCACGTTCCCGAAGGTTTCATTCCGTTTGGACTCCGTTTGATATTCCTTTTCCGCGAAACTCTGAAATAGGCAAAAAAACAGCAATTCTGGGTTGGGCCTCCGGTTAATAGGTTAGTCCCAAAAATAATATAAAAGTGAATAATAAAGCCCAATAATGTCCAAAACAGTAGATAATATAGCATGGAGCAATCAAAAATTATAGATACGTTGGAGACGTATCAAGCATCCCCAAGCTTAATTCCTGCTCGTCCTCGAGTAGGTAAATGATAAAAACAGAATTTTTGATGCGGAGTGCTACTTGGCATAATTTCAATGTAATTCTTCTTAATTGTGGTATGAATATTCAGATCCGAAAGATTCAAGACAAAAGTTTAGTATTGACATAAAAATAATAATACGTCAAGCATACTAACATAGCAATCATGTCTTCTCAAAATAACATGGGCAAAGAAAGTTATCCCTACAAAATCATATAGTCTGGCTATGCTCTATCTTCACCACACAAAGTATTTAAATCATGCACAACCCCGATGACAAGCCAAGCAATTGTTTCATACTTTTAACATTCTCAAACTTTTTCAATCTTCACGCAATACATGAGCGTAAGCCATGGATATAGCACTATATGTGGAATAGAATGGTGGTTGTGGAGAAGACAAAAAGGGAGAAGATAGTCTCACATTAACTAGGCGTATCAACAGGCTATGGAGATGCCCATCAATAGATATCAATGTGAGTGAGTAGGGATTGCCATGCAACGGATGCACTAGAGCTATAAGTATATGAAAGCTCAACAAAACAAACTAAGTGCGTGAAGGAAATACGCCCTAGAGGCAATAATAACGTTATTATTTATTTCCTTATATCATGATAAATGTTTATTATTCATGCTAGAATTGTATTAACCGGAAACATAATACTTGTGTGAATACATAGACAAACAGAGTGTCACTAGTATGCCTCTACTTGACTAGCTCGTTGATCAAAGATGGTTATGTTTCCTAGCCATTGACATGAGTTGTCATTTGATTAACGGGATCACATCATTAGGAGAATGATGTGATTGACTTGACCCATTCCGTTAGCTTAGCACTCGATCGTTTAGTATATTGCTATTGCTTTCTTCATGACTTATACATGTTCCTATGACTATGAGATTATGCAATTCCCGTTTACCAGAGGAACACTTTGTGTGCCACCAAACGTCACAACGTAACTGGGTGATTATAAAGGTGCTCTACAGGTGTCTCCGAAGGTATTTGTTGGGTTGGCGTATTTCGAGATTAGGATTTGTCACTGCGATTGTCGGAGAGGTATCTCTGGGCCCTCTCGGTAATGCACATCACTTAAGCCTTGCAAGCATTGCAACTAATGAGTTTGTTGCGAGATGATGTATTACGGAACGAGTAAAGAGACTTGCCGGTAACAAGATTGAACTAGGTATTGAGATACCGACGATCGAATCTCGGGCAAGTAACATACCGATGATAAAGGGAACAACGTATGTTGTTATGCGGTCTGACCGATAAAGATCTTCGTAGAATATGTGGGAGCCAATATGAGCATCCAGGTTCCGCTATTGGTTATTGACCGGAAACGTGTCTCGGTCATGTCTACATAGTTCTCGAACCCATAGGGTCCGCACGCTTAACGTTTCCATGACAGTTATATTATGAGTTTATATGTTTTGATGTACCGAAGGTTGTTCGGAGTCCCGGATGTGATCACGGACATGACAAGGACTCTCGAAATGGTCGAGACATAAAGATTGATATATTGGAAGCCTATGTTTGGATATCGGAAGTGTTCCGGGTGAAATCGGGATTTTACTCGAGTACCGGGAGGTTACCGGAACCCCCCTGGCAACATAATTGGCCTTAGTGGGCCTAGGTGGAAGAGAGGAGAGGCGGCTAGGGCTGGGCCGCGCGCCCCTCCCCCTAGTCCGAATAGGACAAGGAGAAGGGGGCGGCGCCCCCTTCCTTCTTCTCCCTCTCCTCTTTCCCCCTCCCAAGTCCTAATCCAACTAGGAAAAGGGGGGAGTCCTACTCCCGGTGGGAGTAGGACTCCTCCTGGCGCGCCCCAAGGCTGGCCGCACCTCCCCCCTTTGATCCTTTATTTACAGGGGCAGGGGGCACCCCATAGACACAACAATTGATCATTGATCTCTTAGCCGTGTGCGGTGCCCCCCTCCACCATATTACACCTCGATGATATCGTAGCGGTGCTTAGGCGAAGCCCTGCGTCAGTAGAACATCATCATCGTCACCACGCCGTCGTGCTGACGAAACTCTCCCTCAACACTCGGCTGGATCGGAGTTCGAGGGACGTCATCGAGCTGAACGTGTGTTGAACTCGGAGGTGTCGTGCGTTCGGTACTTGATCGGTCGGATCGTGAAGACGTACGACTACATCAACCGCGTTGTGTTAACGCTTCCGCTTTCGGTCTATGAGGGTACGTGGACAACACTCTCCCCTCTCGTTGCTATGGATCACCATGATCTTGCGTGTGCGTAGGAATTTTTTTGAAATTACTACGTTCCCCAACAGTGGCATTCGAGCCTGGTTTTATGCGTAGATGTCATATGCATGAGTAGAACACAAGTGAGTTGTGGGCGATATAAGTCATACTGCTTACCAGCATGTCATACTTTGGTTCGGCGGTATTGTTGGATGAAGCGGCCCGGACCGACATTACGCGTACGCTTATGCGAGACTGGTTCTTCCGACGTGCTTTGCACAGAGGTGGCTGGCGGTTGTCAGTTTCTCCAACTTTAGTTGAACTGAGTGTGGCTACGCCCGGTCCTTGCGAAGGTTAAAATAGCACCAACTTGACAAACTACCGCTGTGGTTTTGATGCGTAGGTAAGAACGGTTCTTGCTAAGCCCAGTAGCAGCCACGTAAAACTTGCAACAACAAAGTAGAGGACGTCTAACTCGTTTTTGCAGGGCATGTTGTGATGTGATATGGTCAAGACATGATGCTAAATTTTATTGTATGAGATGATCATATTTTGTAACCGAGTTATCGGCAACTGGCAGGAGCCATATGGTTGTCGCTTTATTGTATGCAATGCAATCGCCATGTAATTGCTTTATTTTATCACTAAGCGGTAGCGATAGTCGTAGAAGCAATAGTTGGCGAGACGAAAACGATGCTACGATGGAGATCAAGGTGTCGCGCCGGTGACGATGGAGATCATGACGGTGCTTCGGAGATGGAGATCACAAGCACAAGATGATGATGGCCATATCATATCACTTATATTGATTGCATGTGATGTTTATATTTTATGCATCTTATCTTGCTTTGATTGACGGTAGCATTATAAGATGAGCTCTCACTAAGTTTCAAGATAAAAGTGTTCTCCCTGAGTATGCACCGTTGCCAAAGTTCGTCGTGCCCAGACACCATGTGATGATCGGGTGTGATAAGCTCTACGTCCATCTACAACGGGTGCAAGCCAGTTTTGCACACGCAAAATACTCAGGTTAAACTTGACGAGCCTAGCATAGATAGATATGGCCTCGGAACACTGAGACCGAAAGGTCCAGCGTGAATCATATAATAGATATGATCAACATAGTGATGTTCACCATTGAAAACTACTCCATTTCACGTGATGATCGGTTATGGTTTAGTTGATTTGGATCACGTGATCACTTAGATGATTAGAGGGATGTCTATCTAAGTGGGAGTTCTTAAGTAATATGATTAATTGAACTTAAATTTATCATGAACTTAGTACCTGATAGTATCTTGCTTGTCTATGTTAATTGTAGATAGATGGCCCGTGCTGTTCTTCCGTTGAATTTTAATGCGTTCCTTGAGAAAGCAAAGTTGAAAGATGATGGTAGCAATTACACAGACTGGGTCCGTAACTTGAGGATTATCCTCATTGCTGCACAGAAGAATTATGCCCTGGAAGCACCGCTGGGTGCCAGGCCTGCTGCAGGAGCAACACCAGATTTTATGAACGTCTGGCAGAGCAAAGCTGATGACTACTCGATAGTTCAGTGTGCCATGCTTTACGGCTTAGAACCGGGTCTTCAACGACGTTTTGAACGTCATGGAGCATATGAGATGTTCCAGAAGTTGAAGTTAATATTTCAAGCAAATGCCCGGATTGGGAGATATGAAGTCTCCAATAAGTTCTACAGTTGCAAGATGGAAGAGAATAGTTCTGTCAGTGAGCATATACTCAAAATGTCTGGGTATAACAATCACTTGATTCAACTGGGAGTTAATCTTCCGAATGATAGCGTCATTGACAGAATTCTTCAATCACTGCCACCAACCTACAAGAGCTTCGTGATGAACTATAACATGCAAGGGATGGATAAGACGATTCCCGAGCTTTTCGCAATGCTAAAGGCTGCCGAGGTAGAAATCAAAAAGGAGCATCAAGTGTTGATGGTCAAGAAGACCACTAGTTTCAAGAAAAAGGGCAAAGGGAAGAAGAAGGGGAACTTCAAGAAGAACAACAAGCAAGTTGATGTTCAGGAGAAGAAACCCAAGTCTGGACCTAAGCCTGAGACTGAGTGCTTCTACTGCAAGCAGACTAGTCACTGGAGGCGGAACTGCCCCAAGTATTTGGCGGATAAGAAGGATGGCAAGGTGAACAAAGGTATATATGATATACATGTTATTGATGTGTACCTTACTAGAGCTCGCAGTAGCACCTGGGTATTTGATACTGGTTCTGTTGCTAATATTTGCAACTCGAAACAGGGACTACGGATTAAGCGAACACTGGCCAAGGACGAGGTGACGATGCGCGTGGGAAACGTTTCCAAAGTCGATGTGATCGCCGACGGCACGCTACCTCTACATCTACCTTCGGGATTAGTATTAGACCTAAATAATTGTTATTTGGTGCCAGCGTTGAGCATGAACATTATATCTGGATCTTGTTTGATGCGAGACGGTTATTCATTTAAATCAGAGAATAATGGTTGTTCTATTTATATGAGTAATATCTTTTATGGTCATGCACCCTTGAAGAGTGGTCTATTTTTAATGAATCTCGATAGTAGTGATACACATATTCATAATGTCGAAGCCAAAAGATGCAGAGTTGATAATGATAGTGCAATTTATTTGTGGCAGTGCCGTTTAGGTCATATCGGTGTAAAGCGCATGAAGAAACTCCATACTGATGGACTTTTGGAATCACTTGATTATGAATCACTTGGTACTTGCAAACCGTGCCTCATGGGCAAGATGACTAAAACGCCGTTCTCCCGAACTATGGAGAGAGCAACAGATTTGTTGGAAATCATACATACAGATGTATGTGGTCCGATGAATATTGAGGCTCGTGGCGGATATCGTTTTTTTCTCACCTTCACAGATGATTTGAGCAGATATGGGTATATCTACTTAATGAAACATAAGTCTGAAACATTTGAAAAGTTCAAAGAATTTCAGAGTGAAGTTGAAAATCATCGTAACAAGAAAATAAAGTTTCTACAATCAGATCATGGAGGAGAATATTTGAGTTACGAGTTTGGTCTACATTTTAAACAATGCGGAATAGTTTCGCAACTCACGCCACCCGGAACACCGCAACGTAATGGTGTGTCCGAACGTCGTAATCGTACTTTACTAGATATGGTGCGATCTATGATGTCTCTTACTGATTTACCGCTATTGTTTTCGGGTTATGCTTTAGAGATGGCTGCATTCACGTTAAAGAGGGCACCATCGAAATCCGTTGAGACGACGCCTTATGAACTGTGGTTTGGCAAGAAACCAAAGTTGTCGTTTCTTAAAGTTTGGGGCTGCGATGCTTATGTGAAGAAGCTTCAACCCGATAAGCTCGAACCTAAATCGGAGAAATGTGTCTTCATAGGATACCCAAAGGAGACTGTTGGGTACACCTTCTATCACAGATCCGAAGGCAAGACATTCGTTGCTAAGAATGGATCCTTTCTAGAGAAGGAGTTTCTCTCGAAAGAAGTGAGTGGGTGGAAATTAGAACTTGATGAGGTAATAGTACCTGCTCCCTTATTGGAAAATAGTTCATCACAGAAACCGGTTCCTGTGATGCCTACAACAATTAGTGAGGAAGTTATTGATGATGATCATGGAACTTCAGATCAAGTTGTTACTGAACCTTGTAGGTCAACCAGAGTAAGATCCGCACCAGAGTGGTACGGTAATCCTGTTCTGGAGGTTATGTTACTAGACCATGACGAACCTACGAACTATGAAGAAGCGATGGTGAGCCCAGATTCCGCAAAATGGCTTGAGGCCATGAAATCCGAGATGGGATCAATGTTTGAGAACAAAGTATGTACTTTGGTTGACTTGCCCGATGATCGGCATGCCATTGAAAATAAATGGATCTTCAAGAAGAAGACTGACGCTGACGGTAATGTTACTGTTTATAAAGCTCGACTTGTTGCGAAAGGTTTTCGACAAGTTCAAGGGATTGACTACGATGAGACCTTCTCACCCGTAGCGATGCTTAAGTCTGTCCGAATCATGTTAGCAATTGCCACATTTTATGATTATGAAATTTGGCAAATGGATGTCAAAACTGCATTCCTGAATGGATTTCTGGAAGAAGAGTTGTATATGATGCAACCGAAAGGTTTTGTCGATCCAAAGGGAGCTAACAAAGTGTGCAAGCTCCAGCGATCCATTTATGGACTGGTGCAAGCCTCTCGGAGTTGAAATAAACGCTTTGATAGTGTGATCAAAGCATTTGGTTTTGTACAGACTTTTGGAGAAGCCTGTATTTAAAAGTGAGTGGGAGCTCTGTAGCATTTCTGATATTATATGTGGATGACATATTGTTGATTGGAAATGATATAGAATTTCTGGCTAGCATAAAGGGATACTTGAATAAGAGTTTTTCAATGAAAGACCTCGGTGAAGCTGCGTATATATTGGGCATCAAGATCTATAGAGATAGATCAAGACGCTTAATTGGACTTTCACAAAGCACATACCTTGACAAAGTTTTGAAGAAGTTCAAAATGGATCAAGCAAAGAAAGGATTCTTGCCTGTGTTACAAGGTGTGAAGTTGAGTAAGACTCAATGCCCGACCACTGCAGAAGATAGAGAGAAGATGAAAGATGTTGCCTATGCTTCAGCCATAGGCTCTATCATGTATGCAATGCTGTGTACCAGACCTGATGTGTGCCTTGCTATAACTCTGGCAGGAAGGTACCAAAGTAATCCATGAGTGGATCACTGGACAGCGGTCAAGAACATCCTGAAATACCTGAAAGGACTAAGGATATGTTTCTCATTTATGGAGGTGACAAAGAGCTCATCGTAAATGGTTACGTTGATGCAAGCTTTGACACTGATCCGGACGATTCTAAATCGCAAACCGGATACGTGTTTACATTGAATGGTGGAGCTGTCAGTTGGTGCAGTTCTAAACAAAGCGTCGTGGCGGGATCTACGTGTGAAGCTGAGTACATAGCTGCTTCGGAAGCAGCAAATGAAGGAGTCTGGATGAAGGAGTTCATATCCGATCAAGGTGTGACACCCAAATTTTTATTTTGATTTTTCAAAAGATTTTATTTGACTTGAGGGAGGTGATTTAAATTTTTCTTCAAAGGAACTCTCCCCTTTCAAAATATTTTTTTTATGCCAAGAGTTTTATTTGGATTCACCCAAGACTTGTTTTTGGTCTTGGAGGTCCTTGCCTTTTATATGGACTCAAGACAAAGTACTTTTCATTTGGGGAAAATGACTTCTGAAAATCTCTTTGAAAATGCACTATGGCTTTTGGAAAAATCCTTTACCATTTTCAACAATTCCCTCTTGCCATGGCCTTAGTGCAAATCCACTCTCCTAAACCTTCCCTCATCTTTGGATCATGTTTTGCATCTAATCCAGCAAGTTGAACCTCTCCATATAATTATTTTTCCATTTAAATCTTATCAAATCAATTTCTGTCTTATATTCTAGCCCTTGGAGATTTACAAAGGAGCTACCATTTCTGTCTTGATTTTTGCCCCCAAACCTTTTTCCCTTCCTAGTCCTTTGAACCCTCAACCAAGATCCATGAAGATCCACTGGTCTTCAGTTCAAATTTTTCAAACTACACTTGCTGCAAGTTTAGACCAGATTTGTCAAATTTGGTGAAATTCATTCGAATCTTTCTCCAAAAATTCTGAGAAAAATCAGGCAGCCCCTGGGTGCATTGAGTGGTCACCTCACCAAGTCCCAGCCCCAGGAAAAATTTTCTGCTTGCCAAATCATTCTGTCGAACACCTGCAGGGCATTGTCAAAATCAAGTTCAGTTAACAGTGGCTGAACCACTGTCGTTTTCTTCAGTGTTCGACCTCAATCTCGCCAGTGCCCCGATGTCGCCTTGCTCCCCGTCCTCTCCCCCTTGTTCCTGCGCCGCACGATCTCCTGGAGCCTGCGGACATCGGTGACGAGCAGGAGGAGGTGCGCCACCCCGTGACCGACGCCAGCGGCGGCTTTGCGGCCGCCAGAGAGAGGCGCGGCGCAGACGGCGCCACCCAGCGCCGCCCAAGCCACCGGAGCTCGCCGCGTGGCCTTCCACTCCCCAGAACGCGCTGCCACTCTCGTCGTGAACCGCAGGGCGTGGAGCGCGCTCTCTGCCGCGTCGTGCCCGTGCGGCCACCCCACCGTGGACCGGCGCCATTACGCCAAGACCAACCCTGTTTAGCAGTGGAACGACACCAGTAACTCCCACTGATGCTGCCCGGCCACTCAAACCCCATGCTCAACCACTGCCTCGCCGTAATCGCTCGCCGGAGCAACCCCGTTCACGGCCACCCCCTCGATCCGCCTATAAATAGAGGCCCCGAGCTTCAACTCGAACCCACACCACCTCTGCACTCCACCAAGACCCTGCCTAGCCACTGGAAGAGCCCCGAGGAGGTCTCCTTCCTCAACTCCGGCCGCCGCGACCCGCCACGGGATCCAGCTCGATTCACTCCCGTGTGTGCACCTCTGCCTCCTATTTCTTGCCGGTAGCTTCCCTATGCATCCACTCTTCTGACCCGCGCTTCAATTCGAAGTTTGCAGCTCACCACCGGAGTTCCCCACCATCACCCGAGCCGCCGTCCGCCGGAGAAAGTGTCGCCGTCGACGTGGTGCTCTCCGTCGGACGAATCCACCACCCACCGACGCGGAAGGACACGCTGAAGCTCTTGGTACACTCCGATCTCCCTGACTCGCCGTGGTTCGACGCCGGCGTCCACCGCAGTCTTCGGGCGCCGGCGAGTTTTTTAAACCTGACATGTGGGACCCCCTGTCAGCCTCTCTTCTGTTTCCCCTCGCGAAACGTTTTCCGTTGGCGCCTTCGGGCAAATACGTCTTCCCTTTGAGCTTGCGCGTTTCTTTCCGAAGCGCTTTCTGTTTTCTCAGTTTAAACCCTGGAACTTTTCTGTTTCATTACAGATGAGTCCTTGGACAGTAACCTTTATAACTTTCTAATAAAAAGTGATTTTTGAGTGATTCTTTTTCTGACAGTCTTAAAATTTTGTCTAGTTTTTTATGGGATTTATTTGGAAAAAATTTGGAGAAGTTTTTATCCACACGTTGGTTTTCACGTTAGTACCCGTTTTCGTTATGCCGTAGGTTCCGGAAGAGGTGACGGAGCCGCGAACTTCGCCGAGCTAGACTCCGACTTCTCCGAACCAGGCAAGCATGTTTGAACCTTTGATATGATAGGTGTTTTGCATGTTTGCGTGAGAGGTTGTGCGTGGCATATGAGTATCGGTGAGTACCCCGTTGCTTGTGAGGCAACTACCTGCGTGTTCCATAGTTGCGATGATCTCTGGTGAGAGATGGCCTAATCATGTGGTGACATGAAGGGCAGCAAGGTGGTACTGTTGTAGCATACCAGCCTTGCGTCATCCGACAAATTCCGACGTTAACGTGGACGGAGTCACGTTATCGTTCTTTTCCCTTCCGTGCTACCACATGTTTCTTTGCCAGGATACGGTTTAGTAAGTTGGTAACCTCTTTCCGTGTACACACCAAACAGAGGGGCCGGGATGATGGTTCCATGGCCCTGGATTAAAGCCAGTCATCCGGTCAGGGGGCATGGGTGTTTCCGGTTGGGACCGAGAGGGGGGCACACCCTTAGAGCGCGCGTATAGAAATTTGATCCCATGCTACGCGAGGTTGTAGCCTCCCCGTCTCAAGGTTTTTCTTGAACGTTGCCGAGGGTGATCCCTGGCTTCGGAATGTTGAATGGGTGTGTACTGGTTAGACGTGTTTCTTCCAAAACACCGTAAACGGAACTAGTCCCCGTGACTACTGAAATCCGTTGGCTGTGGTTGAGTACAAACTCTGCAGAGTCAAATCCTTCCAAGTCATCGTATCCATGATCAAGTAGGGTGATCAGTATATCCATATCTATCCTCGTGAAAATTTATCCCCGGTGCACAAGCTCAAGTGGTAAACCCAGTTTAATTGTTATCCCTGCGGATGGACTAACCTTACATTTGTCTCGTACTTGTAATAATTTATGCTCTCGAGCTACTGGATTATTGAGTTTCAATATAAGCCCTTTATGTGATGTCGCTCAGACGTCCGACTGTGGCATGTTTACCTTTTACTTTCAATATAAGCCCTTTATGTGATGTCGCTCAGACGTCCGACTGTGGCATGTTTGCCTTTTATTTTCAATATAAGCCCTTTATGTGATGTTGCTCAGACGTCCGACTGTGGCATGTTTGTCTTTTATTTCTGCTATAAGCCCTTTATGTGGTGTCGCCCCGACGCCCGACTGCGGCATTATTACTCTTGCAGTTTCCTCTCGAGGAGTCATTCAGACCCTCGTTTGGCACCAGTATTACTATTCTTGCAGTTTCCTCTCGAGGAGTCATTCAGACCCTCGTTTGGCACCAGTATTACTATTCTTGCAGTTTCCTCTCGAGGAGTCATTCAGACCCTCGTTTGGCACCCAGTATTTATTTTGGGATTTCGGGAGGACTACCGCCCGACTTCTCTGCTATTATTCCCATGCATTATTATCTCTATGTCTGAACGCACCGGTTAATCTGTTCTTATGCTTCATGCTACATTTGTTATATCTTATGTCCGAACTGTCTTGCGAGTACTTTCATAGTACTCACCTGGCTTGTTGATTTGGCCAGATGTTGACGAAGGCGATCTCTTGGATGAAGAGTTTGATAGCGAGTCCGACGCCTAGAGGAATCCCAGTCAGTCCTGTGCGATCCCGGATATTGGTCACTTGTATTATATACGCTTCCGCCACCCGCAATAAGTCTCCGCGAGCCTCACTCCGACGCTCGAAGAGCAGTAGTTTTCAGGAGTCATATCACCCACTTCGCGGTGATATTTCCACCATCGTTGTTGTCGTAAGTTAGTAGCTATGCCACCCTATCCGCCGTTATGTTTTATCGGCGTGTATGTAATAAATTGTTGGGCAGTCCCCGCTCAACCTTGTATTATATTCAGTACTCCTGGTATTTTTCTTCTGTGACCAAGATATTGTCTACCAGTGAGAAGGAATTCTTCTTTACTGGTCCGTAAAAGGTCTCTCAATAAGTATTTTATTGAAAAACCGGTCGTGACACTAGGTGTCATACCTAGTGCATCGGGTCCAATGAAAATCTTTTGTGACAATACTGGTGCAAATGCCTTAGCAAAGGAATCCAGATTTCACAAGAGAACCAAGCACATCAAAAGACGCTTCAATTCCATCCGGGATTTAGTCCAGGTGGGAGACATAGAAATTTGCAAGATACATACAGATCTGAATGTTGCAGACCCGTTGACTAAGCCTCTTCCACGAGCAAAACATGATCAGCACCAAGGCTCCATGGGTGTAAGAATCATTACTGTGTAATCTAGATTATTGACTCTAGTGCAAGTGGGAGACTGAAGGAAATATGCCCTACACGCAATAATAAAGTTATTATTTATTTCCTTATATCATGATAAATGTTTATTATTCATGCTAGAATTGTATTAAATGGAAACATAATACTTGTGTGAATACATAGACAACAGAGTGTCACTAGTATGCCTCTACTTGACTAGCTCGTTGATCAAAGATGGTTATGTTTCCTAGCCATTGACATGAGTTGTCATTTGATTAACGGGATCACATCATTAGGAGAATGATGTGATTGACTTGACCCATTCCGTTAGCTTAGCACTCGATCGTTTAGTATATTGCTATTGCTTTCTTCATGACATATACATGTTCCTACGACTATGAGATTATGCAACTCCCGTTTACCGGAGGAACACTTTGTGTGCTACCAAACGTCACATCGTAACTGGGTGATTATAAAGGTGCTCTACAGGTGTCTCCGAAGGTACTTGTTGGGTTGGCGTATTTCGAGATTAGGATTTGTCACTGCGATTGTCGGAGAGGTATCTCTGGGCCCTCTCGGTAATGCACATCACTTAAGCCTTGCAAGCATTGCAACTAATGAGTTTCTTGCGAGAAGATGTATTACGGAACAAGTAAAGAGACTTGCCGGTAACGAGATTGAACTAGGTATTGAGATACCGACGATCGAATCTCGGGCAAGTAACATACCGATGACAAAGGGAACAACGTATGTTGTTATGCGGTCTGACCGATAAAGATCTTCGTAGAATATGTGGGAGCCAATATGAGCATCCAGGTTCCGCTATTGGTTATTGACCGGAGACGTGTCTCGGTCATGTCTACATAGTTCTCGAACCCGTAGGGTCCGCACGCTTAACGTTTCGATGACAGTTATATTATGAGTTTATATGTTTTGATGTACCGAAGGTTGTTTGGAGTCCCGGATGTGATCATGGACATGACGAGGACTCTCGAAATGGTCGAGATATAAAGATTGATATATTGGAAGCCTATGTTTGGATATCGGAAGTGTTCCGGGTGAAATCGGGATTTTACCGGAGTACCGGGAGGTTACCGGAACCCCCCCCCCCCCGGCAACATAATGGGCCTTAGTGGGCCTATGTGGAAGAGAGGAGAGGCGGCTAGGGCTGGGCCGCGCGCCCCTCCCCCTAGTCCGAATAGGACAAGGAGAAGGTGGCGGCGCCCCCCTTCCTTCTTCTCCCTCTCCTCTTTCCCCCCTCCCAAGTCCTAATCCAACTAGGAAAAGGGGGGAGTCCTACTCCCTGTGGGAGTAGGACTCCTCCTGGCGCGCCCCAAGGCTGGCCGCACCTCCCCCCTTTGATCCTTTATATACGGGGGCAGGGGGGCACCCCATAGACACAACAATTGATCATTGATCTCTTAGCCGTGTACGGTGCCCCCCTCGACCATATTACACCTTGATAATATCGTTGCGGTGCTTAGGCGAAGCCCTGCGTCGGTAGAACATCATCATCGTCACCACGCCGTCGTGCTGACAAAACTCTCCCTCAACACTCGACTGGATCGGAGTTCGAGGGACGTCATCGAGTTGAACGTGTGCTGAACTCGGAGGTGCCGTGCGTTCGGTACTTGATCGGTCGGATCGTGAAGACGTACGACTACATCAACCGCGTTTTGTTAACGCTTCCGCTTTCGGTCTACGAGGGTACGTGGACAACACTCTCCCCTCTCGTTGCTATGCATCACCATGATCTTGCGTGTGCGTAGGAATTTTTTTGAAATTACTACGTTCCCCAACAGTGCTTGTGCATCCAACTCGCTTGCTCACGAAGACCTAGGGCATTTTGAGGAAGCCCGTCATTGGAATATACAAGCCAAGTTCTATAATGAAAACTTCCCACTAGTATATGAAAGTGACAAAATGAGAGACTCTCTATCATGAAGATCATGCTGCTACTTTGAAGCACAAGTGTGGTAAAAGGATAGTAACATTGTCCCTTCTCTATTTTTCTCTCATTTTTTTATTTGGGACTTTTCTCTTTTTTTATGGCCTCTTTTTTTCATCCGGAGTCTCATCCCGACTTGTGGGGGAATCATAGTCTCCATCATCCTTTTCCTCACTTGGGACAATGCTCTAAAAATGAAGATCATCACACTTTTATTTTCTTACAACTCAACAATTACAACTCGATACTTAGAACAAAATATGACTCTATATGAATGCCTCCGGCGGTGTACCGGGATATGCAATGAATCAAGAGTGACATGTATGAAAGAATTATGAACCGTGGCTTTGCCACAAATACGATGTCAACTACATGATCATGCTAAGCAATATGACAATGAATAATGTGTCATAATAAACGGAACGGTGGAAAGTTGCATGGCAATATATCTCGGAATGGCTATGGAAACGCCATGATAGGTAGGTATGGTGGCTGTTTTGAGGAAGGTATATGGTGGGTGTATGATACCGGCGAAAAGTGTGCGGTATTAGAGAGGCTAGCAATGGTTGAAGGAAGAAAGGTGCGTATAATCCAGGGACTCAACATTAGTCATAAAGAACTCATATACTTATTGCAAAAATCTACAAGTTATCAAAGCAAAGTATTACGCGCATGCTCCTAGGGGGATAGATTGGTAGGAAAAGACCATCGCTCGTCCCCGACCGCCACTCATAAGGAAGACAATCAATAAATAAATCATGCTCCAACTTCATCACATAACGGTTCACCATACGTGCATGCTACGGGAATCACAAACTTTAACACAAGTATTTCTCAAATTCACGACTACTCAACTAGCATAACTCTAATATCACCATCTTTATATCTCAAAACAATTATCAAGCATCAAACTTTTCTTAGCATTCAAGACACTCATAAGAAAGTTTTTACTAATCTTGAATTCCAAGCATATTAGGCTTATTTAAGCAAATTACCATGCTATTTAAGACTCTCAAAATAATCTAAGTGAAGCATGAGAGATCAATAGTTTCTATAAAAAAATCCACCACCGTGCTCTAAAAGATATAAGTGAAGTACTAGAGCAAAACTATAAAACTCAAAAGATATAAGTGAAGCACATAGAGTATTCTAACAAATTCCAAATCATGTATGGCTCTCCCAAAAGTTGTGTACAGTAAGGATGATTGTGGTAAACTAAAAAGCAAAGATTCAAATCATACAAGCCGCTCCAAGCAAAACACATATCATGTGGTGAATAAAAATATAGCTCCAAGTAAAGTTACCGATGGAAGTAGACGAAAGAGGGGATGCCTTCCGGGGCATCCCCAAGCTTTGGCTTTTTGGTGTCCTTAGATTATCTTGGGGGTGCCATGGGCATCCCCAAGCTTAGGCTCTTGCCACTCCTTGTTCCATAATCCATCAAAATCTTTCACCCAAAACTTGAAAACTTCACAACACAAAACTTAACAGAAATCTCGTGAGCTCCGTTAGCGAAAGAAAACAAAAGACCACTTCAACGTACTGTAATGAACTCATTCCTTATTTATATTGGTGTTAAACCTACTGTATTCCAACTTCTCTATGGTTTATAAACTATTTTACTAGCCACAGATTCATCAAAATAAGCAAACAACACACGAAAAACAGAATCTGTCAAAAAACAGAACAGTCTGTAGTAATCTGTAACTAACGCAAAATTCTGGAACTCCAAAAAATCAGCCAAAATAGGACGACCTAGAAAATTTGTTTATTGATCAGCATCAATTGGAATCACTATTCTATCATGTTCTGGTGATTTTTAACAATTGTTTTTGTGAACAGAAAGTTTCTGGAAATTACAGCAAGATCAAATAACTATCATCCAAGAAGATCCTATAGGTTTAACTTGGCACAAACACTAATTAAAACATAAAAACACATCTAACCAGAAGCTAGATCAAATATTTATTCCTAAACAGAAGCAAAAGCAAAAAAAACTAAAAATAAAATTGGGTTGCCTCCCAACAAGCGCTATCGTTTAACGCCCCTAGCTAGGCATAAAAGCAAGGATAGATCTCGGTGTTGCCATCTTTGGTAGGCAATTCTTCAATGAGACATCTATCATCCTTAGAAATTTCTTTCTTTTTAGTAATTATCAAACTTTTAGGCACAAGATCAAAAAATTCATTTGTAGCAAATGGTTCCTTAATGATAGCAACAAGATTGGGATGAATACTTATAGATTTGAGATCCGCAGTTTCCTTACTAGAGGATTCACCCTTATTTTTAGGAACATACATAAGCTTGGAAATTCTAGTAGGAGGACTTGGAGTGTTCTCTACGGAAGAAAAAGCGGTTCCCAAGTTGGTAATGATATCTTCAAGTTTATCGATCCTAGTGGAATCCTGATTTATTTTCTCATTAACTATGGGTTCCTTCTCTTTAATATTTTCCCTGGGGGGGGGGGGGGGCGCGCCCCCTACCTCGTGGACTCCTCTTTTGTTTCTTGATGTAGGGTCCAAGTCTCCTGGATCATAATCTTCCTAAAAATCACGTTCCCGAAGGTTTCATTCCGTTTGGACACCGTTTGATATTCCTTTTCTGTGAAACTCTGAAATAGGCAAAAAACAGCAATTTTGGACTGGGCCTCCGATTAATAGGTTAGTCCCAAAAATAATATAGAAGTGAATACTAAAGCCCAATAATGTCCAAAACAGTAGATAATATAGCATGGTGCAATCAAAAATTATAGATACGTTGGAGACGTATCAATACATAGACAAACAGAGTGTCACTAGTATGCCTCTACTTGACTAGCTCGTTGAATCAAAGATGGTTAAGTTTCCTAGCCATAGACATGAGTTGTCATTTGATTAACGGGATCACATCATTAGAGAATGATGTGATTGACTTGACCCATTCCGTTAGCTTAATATTTGATGGTTTAGTATGTTGCTATTGCTTTCTTCATGACTTATACATGTTCCTATGACTATGAGATTATGCGACTCCCAAATACCGGAGGAACACTTTGTGTGCTACCAAACGTCACAACATAACTGGGTGATTATAAAGGTGCTCTACAGGTGTCTCCAATGGTGTTTGTTGAGTTGGCATAGATCGAGATTAGGATTTGTCACTCCGATTGTCGGAGAGGTATCTCTGGGCCCTCTCGGTAATGCACATCACTATAAGCCTTGCAAGCAATGTGACTAATGTGTTAGTTGCGGGATGATGCATTACAGAACGAGTAGAGAGACTTGCCGGTAACGAGATTGAACTAGGTATTGAGATACCAACGATTGAATCTCGGGCAAGTAACATACCGATGACAAAGGGAACAACGTATGTTGTTATGCGGTTTGACCGATAAAGATCTTCGTAGAATATGTAGGAACCAATATGAGCATCTAGGTTCCGCTATTGGTTATTGACCGGAGATGAGTTCCGGTCATGTCTACATAGTTCTCGAACCCGTAGGGTCCGCACGCTTAACGTCCTGTGACGATCGGTATTATGAGTTTATGTGTTTTGATGTACCGAAGGTTGTTCGGAGTCCCGGATGTGATCACGGGCATGAAGAGGAGTCTCGAAATGGTCGAGACATAAAGATCAATATATTGGGAGCCTATGTTTGGACATCGGAATGGTTCCGGATGAGTTCGGGCATTTACCGGAGTACCGGGGGGTTACCGGAACCCCCCGGGGAGTGTATGGGCCTTATTGGGCCTTAGTGGGAGAGAGGAGGATGAGGACTAGGAGAGGGCGCGCCCCCCAAGCCCAAGCCGAATTGGGAGGGGGCCGGCCCCCCTTTCCTTCCTCCCTCTCTCCTCCTTCCTTCCTCTCCTACTCCTACTTGGAAGGGGGGATCCTACTCCCGGTGGGAGTAGGACTCCCCTAGGGCGCGCCATAGAGAGGGCCGGCCCTCCCCTCCTCCACTCCTTTATATACGGGGGAGGGGGCACCCCATAGACACACAAGTTGATCATTGTCTTAGCCGTGTGCGGTGCCCCCCTCCACCATAATCCACCTCGGTCATATCGTCGTAGTGCTTAGGCGAAGCCCTGCGCCGGTAGCTTCATCATCACCGTCATCACGCTGTCGTGCTGACAATGCTCTCCCTCGACACTCAGCTGGATCGAGAGTTCGTGGGACGTCACCGAGCTGAACGTGTGCAGATCGCGGAGGTGTCGTACTTTCGGTACTAGGATCGGTCGGATTGTGAAGACGTACGACTACATCAACCGCGTTGTCATAACGCTTCCACTTTCGGTCTACGAGGGTACGTAGACAACACTCTCCCCTCTTGTTGCTATGCATCACCTAGATGGATCTTGAGTGTGCGTAGGAATTTTTTTGAAATTACTGCGTTCCCCAACATCATCGCCCATGCCTCAGTTCACGGCTGAAGAGGCAGGCGTTGAAGAATTAGATGAAGAAGAGGAAGATGTGGACATTGGGAGCACCACTCCAGTTCTGAATGATGACTATTGGGAAAGTCATCATCCCAACTCTCCAATGTTCACCCCACTGCAACAAATTCCTCAGTCCCCAGTACAAACTGAAGAAGTTCAAATGGGCTCTGATGAACCTCAAGCCACACCTATTTCCATCCCTAAAGAAGTTCCAGTCACTAGTGCTGATGTAATGCTGCTGAAGAGATGAAGACCGAGGCTGCTACTGAAGCAGAAACTGAAATTCCTCAACCTGTGGTTCCTGAGCTTGTGATTCCTGAGGCTATGAAGACACTGACTGATACTCCTCAGCCCAAGCCAAAGAATCCCTTCTCAAATAAGTAGAAGTTCAAGGCTGATGACTTCTTTCATGAGCATGTAGTCTTCACTGACTACAACCCGTATGACTCTGCTCGTCTTCAAAGGAAGCGTTTCTGGATAGCTAGTCAAGCAAATTTCTACTCTTCACTGCTATTTGATAAGGACAAGATCTTTGACCATGAGCATATTCCTCATATGGATATGGAATCGCTGCCTTGCTTCACCCCAGTCCTCAGTGTTCTTCATGATGCTGAGCTGCTCTACTTCTGCATTGACATATGTGATTGGAATGAAGATCTAATTTTTTAGTTCTACGCGACGCTGCACATCACTGGCAATGCTGCAGATGTGAATTCTTGGGTGTTGGACTAGATGACAGAAAACACACACTTCAAAGCACCGGCCTCTGAATTGCTTCATGCCCTGCCTGTCAGTCCTCCCCTTGAAGGTGCACGTCTAATCTATCATGAACCCAAGCTCTCTGATCACTACATGCAAGTTCTGAGGAAGCCTCTGAAGCCTGGTCAAGCCCCAAGGACCAAATTCCTCGTGAAGGAATTGCTATATCTGCGAGGGACTGTCTTCGCATTTTGACCAAGACTCTGAGTCCAATCAAAGGCCACGACTCCAATGAAGAAGAGGTCGTTGGCATCATGAAGAATCTGCTTTTCAATATCATCCATGGAGTTCCTGTCAACTACCATGATTTCTTCATGAGGACTTTGTCAAATGTTGCATTGTCACCTTTTGAGTTGAAGCCTTACGCTCCCTGGATTATGAGATTCCTCAGATCAAGGTCTTCAATCAATTACAAGGCTGACATACTCAACCATGGCAGCTACCTGCCCCCAATTGAAGTCCTCAAGCGGACATTTTCCTCAGCTGATGAGAAGGGCAAGGCGACTGCGATTATTGATGAAGGCATTCGTCCATTGGATGGTCAAGCGCAAAGCTGCATCTTACTCCACCAATGATGACTCTGCCACTCATGACTCTGCCGCCAATGCTTCAAAGCAAAATCCTCAAGGCACAGCTCCAAGGGTGATGACTGATCGTGAGCTTCTCCTCAGTCTTCACCAGAAGGTCGATCGCAACCACAAATGGGTCAAGCGTCAGTTTGGTTCAATTCTTCAGAACATGACCATCACTCAGAATTCAGTAAAGAAGAACCATTACTATCTGCATGAAGTATTTGATCGCACCTGGGCTGTTCTGTCTCATCTCTTTAGTGAAGAAGATCTTAAACAGATGGGCTTCAAGCAGGACTTTGACTGGTCTCAGCTGATACGTCCATTTTGCATCATGCTTTTATATCGATATTTTTTTTGCATTATGGGCTGTTATTATACGTTATGTCACAATACTTATGCCTATTCTCTCTTATTTTACAAGGTTTACATGAAGAGGGAGAATGCCGACAGCTGGAATTCTGGGCTGGAAAAGGAGCAAATATTAGAGACCTATTCTGCACAACTCCAAAAGTCCTGTAACTTCACGGAAGTCATTTTTGGAATTAATAAAAAATACTGAGCGGAGAAAATACCAGAGGGGGGCCACACCCTGGCCACGAGGGTGGGAGGCGCGCCCTACCCCCCTGGGCACGCCCCCTGCCTCGTGGGCCCCCTGGAAGGC
The DNA here is from genome assembly GCF_018294505.1 of Triticum aestivum. NCBI lineage: Eukaryota > Viridiplantae > Streptophyta > Magnoliopsida > Poales > Poaceae > Triticum > Triticum aestivum. The sequence continues at coordinate 447,507,815 of NC_057796.1, forward strand.
CTCCGGTGCCCATCTTCTGCTATATGAAGTCTTTCATCTGAGAAAAAAAATCAAAAGCCAGCTTTCGGGAAGAAACTCCGCCGCCACGAGGCGGAACCAATCTAGGGCTCCGACAGAGCTGTTCTGTTGGGGAAACTTCCCTTCGGGAGGGGGAAACCATCGCCATCGTCATCACCAACGATCCTCTCATCGGGAGGGGGTCAAGCTCCATCAACATCTTCACCAGCACCATCTCCTCTCAAACCCTAGTTCATCTCTTGTATCCAATCTTTGTCCCAAAGCCTCAGATTGGTACCTGTGGGTTGCTAGTAGTGTTGATTACTCCTTGTAGTTGATGCTAGTTGGTTTATTTGGTGGAAGATCATATGTTCAGATCCTTTATGCATATTAATACCCCTCTGATTATGAACATGAATATGATTTGTGAGTAGTTACATTTGTTCCTGAGGACATGGGAGAAGTCTTGCTATAAGTAGTCGTGTGAATTTGGTGTTCGTTCGATATTTTGATGAGTTGTATGTTGTCTTTCCTCTAGTGGTGTTATGTGAACATCGACTACATGACACTTCACCATTGTTTGGGCCTAGAGGAAGGCATTGGGAAGTAATAAGTAGATGATGGGTTGCTAGAGTGACAAAAGCTTAAACCCTAGTTTATGAGTTGCTTTGTAAGGGGCTGATTTGGATCCATATGTTTCAGGCTATGGTTAGGTTTACCTTAATAATTCTTTTGTAGTTGCGGATGCTTGCAATAGGGGTTAATCATAAGTGGGATGCTTGTCCAAGAAAGGGCAGCACCTAAGCACCGGTCCACCCACATACCAAATTATCAAAGTAACAAACGTGAATCATATGAACGTGATGAAAACTAGCTTGACGATAATTCCCATGTGTCCTCGGGAGCGCTTTTCTCTATATAAGAGTTTGTCCAGGCTTGTCCTTTGCTACAAAAAGGATTGGGCCATCTTTCTGCACTTTATTTACACTTGTTACTTGTTACCCGTTACAAATTACCTTATCACAAAACTATTTGTTACCGATAATTTTAGTGCTTGCAGAGAATACCTTGCTGAAAACCTCTTATCATTTCCTTCTGCTCCTCGTTGGGTTCGACACTCTTACTTATCGAAATGACTACGATAGATCCCCTATACTTGTGGGTCATCATCAGCCACCTTCAAAGAAATTCAAGAAGGTCAAAGTTCCTCACTTGGTGGCCAGCTCTTATTCTTCATCGCGCGAGACGGATGAACATGAAGATTTGGACGACACTGCGGCAGGCCCTACTTCAACAACCGACCCCGACAACGCTGGCGCTCCTCCATCGACTTCGTGATATTCTTCAAGGGCGTTAGTCCTCACTTTTCGTCCCTTTTGGTCATTCGATGACAAAGGAGGAGAAATTTGAGTTAGTCTTCAAGCGGGTCTCTATATATGGGCATTTTTTCTAAGTTACAACTCTTGTTCTTTTGAAGTCTTTATTGGATCGAGTTGTAAACTTAAACCCGATGGTGGTCTGATACTCTTGCTGGGTTTTTTTCTGCATGCTATTTCCTCATATATGTTAATGCTCGCATGCTGAATTACATCAGTCACCATATTTCATCATGCATTTCAAATTCTTCATATCATATGATAAATGTGTGTATGAATTACAAGATATAGGGGGAGATCTCCATGATTCTACTCTTCAATGTGCATTGCTTCTCAAAAGCAAATTCCTCACTTATGCACATTTTAGGGGGGGAGTTCTTCTATATCTTGCAATCAAATTCCTCAGTATCAGTATTTACACTTCATATGTTTATCTCCGTTGAAAACTTAACCTATATTATCATCAATCAACAAAAAGGGGGAGATTGTAAGTGCATCTAGTGCCCCTTAGTGATTTTGGTGTATTGAAGACTTATAGGTTAAGGGACTAATGTGCTTGTGAGTGTACATAGGTCTATAAGTCTGTGAGAAGTTTGATATTTACAGAGAAAGTCGACCCCTAAAAATGAATGTCTTCAACTGAAGACTTTGGCTTTCTGAAGACTTTGAAAGTGAAGAAATTGGTGTGACCATGAAGACTCTGTATTCATGCGAGGAATATGAAGCGTGAAGACTTCAGTTTTCGTAGTTTCATTTTCTCTTTCTAGAGTGATAGGAAACACCGTACTGTTAAAGGGGGTCGAGGAAAAACTAAGGAAAAGTTTCCAAGTGATGCTCATCTCAAAATCCTAAACCTACCAATCCCTTCGAGTGAAGCCATTGGAAATCTCATGCGGTTCAGTCAATTTCTTCAGCGATAGAGACGAAGTTCTTCTGGTCTTTAAGAAATTTGTTCTGACTGAGGAGTTAGGAATTCGCCAGTGCGGATTGCCTACAAGTGAGGAACATGATAGCCCTGAGGAATTTGGTACTCAAATTTCTGACCGTTGTTGTGCTATGCACCAGCTGTCCCAAAATATCTACCCACCTAACGGTCATATCATTGAAGGGCATTTATGTCTTATCATGTCGGGCTGCTCCCTAGGCTATAAATAGCCGCCCCCTACAACCACTAGCTGGTTGGCTGCTCCGAGAGAAACTGACACTTGTCATTGAGAGCATCCCATCCTCCGAAGACTTTGAGCGAAAATCATCAACTGAGGAAAACCCAAACCCAAACACCTACAAACCCAAAGTGATTGAGCATCACTGAAGAGATTGTTCCTGTGTGGATCCAACGCTTGTTACCTTTGAAGAGTGTGCATCTTCCAGACGGTTAGGCGTCATGGTCTAGAGCATCCAAAAGGAAATTGTGGATCACCGAGTAACTGAGTTTGTGAAAGTTTGGAAGTCACCTGAAGACTTACCACGAGTGATTGGGCGAGGTCTGTGTGACCTTAGCTCAAGGAGAATACGGTGAGGATTGTGTGTCCTCAGGTTTAAATACCTAGCCGCTCCAACCAGACGTACAACTGTCACAGCAGTTGGAACTGGTCTACCAAATCACTGTCTTCACCAAGCCTACTGGTTCTATTTCCTCAACCCTTCCATTTCCTCATTACTGTGTTGTGTACTTAATCGTTACTGTTTGAAGACTTTGACTGAAGACTTTGTTAATTTCCTCAGTTCAATTTCTTCAGTCAGTTTGTCTTCAGCCTGCTTATCCTGTGTTTACGCTTCCTGTACTTTGTGCTTGTTTTCATTTCATCATGATGACTGTGTGCTTATGTTCTGTTATGTTTGCATCTGAGTACTTATTCCTCTGCTTGTTATTCGTGACTTAGGAATTTTCTCACTGTGAAATTCCTCAGTGACGAATTTGTAAAAATCGCCTATTCACCCCCCCCCCCCCTCTAGTCGACTTAACGCACTTTCAGCATGTTGCCGCGCCCATCCATTATAAAAATAAATAAATTAGTAGAGATATTTGAGATAAGTTGGATCATTCAAATATGAAAGGGATTATAAATTTAACCAACAAGATCGATTGTCACGGGAGCAAGAATTATACCGCTGAACGAATTTAGCGGTATAATTCTTGCTCCCACAGCAATCGGTCTTGTTGACGGTCTTGTTGACTAAATTTAAAGTCAAATTTAGATCTTAAAAATTGCGGGCGCACTACATTGTGGAATGAAGGAAGTACAGGATTTTCTAATCATAGACGAACTTCTGTTTAGTAGGGGTGCACATCGGACTTATCAAACAGTTCGCTTCGCTTATAGTATAATGGCTGCAGTGATTTGAACAGATCCATTCAACTAGCTAGCATGTGGTCGTGTGGGAGCCGAGATTGATGAACGCAACGCATGCATGCGTATGCATGTAAGCGAATTGTTGGCAGTACATCCATCGTGTTGCTTTCGTTATCATGCAGGAATGAATAATTCAGGACGACGATGTACGTAAGTTTCCACTAACCGCAGGATCGATCAAGCCACTACTACGTTCAGATACCAAGCTTCCCGGCCCCTTCTCAATCCTCACGTGCTCGATCTCGATCGGTTGTGCATCGGACAAGACAGCTCCTCCGGATGGAGACAAAAAGAACCACCACTCAGTATTCTTATCTTTTCTTTAAGGAGCAGGTTAGCTTTTGTAAACAACGTTTATTTTTTGGGAAATGATTCCATTCAATCGACCGATCTTGGGCGAGCGTCCGCCACTTCCAGGTCTGTTAGATGGCCCATTGGGAGCCAACTTATCCGTGTTCACCTTCTGTAATAGGTCCATTATATCAAAAAGAGGTTTTGCAACTAGCCCTTTGTTACAAACCAACCAGAGGTTCGATCCTATAGCGCCCATGATAAAAAAAACAGCAACACAACCCATGTTATAATTTTTTTCTGAAACACATCCCATGTTGCAACAAAAATCACAACACAAACCATGCTGCAAAAAAAACCATAACATAACCTCTGTTGCAAATGTTTTCACAACAAGACCTTTATTGCAAAGTAAAAAAATGATGTCTGACTAATCGATTGTGTCATATCTGATGGCTCGCTAGATGGTGGCTGATGTTTAAAGATCCGCCAGCCAATGCATAGCAGCCCCTTATATTTTTATAGGGAAAACAACGTTTAATTTATAGTGGATAATCACAAGTTGATTAAATGATTGGGTATTAATTCCCCTGTTGTTCACTTGCGCTAGTAAGGGCATCTTCAACGGTGACTAGTAAAAAAACTCTCGCATCCGTCCGCGGATAGGGGACCAGTCCACAGACACATGCGGAAGGTCAACAGACATCGCTTGCCGCATACATTTCAAACTATTTTTTTAACAAATTGGTTGAAATTCATGCAAACACGACCGAAATTCATACAAACATGACAGATTTCATAGAAATACGTGGATTTAACTACATTTCAAACATTTAGAACAAAAAAACCTGCCTCTAAACCTTTCCTACAGTAGCGGCGCCCGACGTCCAAGCCCGTGCCCATGTCATTCTCCTACTGCCGTCTCTATCGGTGTCAAAACCGGCAGATCTCGGGTAGGGGGTTCCGAACTATGCGTCTAAGGTCGATGGTAACAGGAGACAGGGGACACAATGTTTACCCAGGTTCGGGCCCTCTCTATGGAGGTAATACCCTACTTCCTGCTTGATTGATCTTGATGAATATGAGTGTTACAAGAGTTGATCTACCACGAGATCGTAATGGCTGAACCCTAGAAGTCTAGCATGTATGACTATGGTAATGAGTATATCTTTTCCGGACTAAACCCTCCGGTTTATATAGACACCGGGGAATCTAGGGTTACATGGAGTCGGTTACATAGAAAGGAATCTTCATAGTTGATCGCTAAGCTTGCCTTCCACGCCAAGGAGAGTCCTATCCGGACACGGGTACAGTCTTCGGCCTTCGTGTCTTCACAGCCCATCAGTCCGGCCCATGGATAACAGGCCGGACGCCCGAGGACCCCTTAGTCCAGGACTCCCTCAGTAGCCCCTGAACCTGGCTTCAATGACAAGGAGTCCGGCGCGCAGATTGTCTTCGGCATTGCAAGGCGGGTTCCCCCTTTTACGAACTCCAGGATAGTCTTCGGACGCGATGATTGTATCCGGACCTGTAACACGCACACCATACACAACAGCAGAGAGAATATAATACCCCACGTATCCAATCCGCTGACAACTTTTTTCAACATGACATCACGTCAGCCCGGTCATAATTTCGGACCGTTTTGTGTCCGCCGTTCCACGTTTCGAGACGTGGTTGCCATTGGCACGTCTTGTCAAAGCAGAGATCATGTGCCCTTATTGCGGGATTCTCATCAATACGGGTATGGGTAACCCAACCGTGCCGTTTACACAACCCTTGGGAATAGGCGAGTTCTAAGGCGAGTGGGAAGGCGTTCAATATTCACTGCCTTTATAAGGGGATAAGGATTCCCTTCTTCTCCCACGCCTTCTCTCTTTCTCCGCCCTTCCAGTCTTGAGCTCCAGCGCCCAAGTTCTCATCTCCTTTCCACTCGAGCTAGCATTCAACCATGTCCGGATCCGGAGGTCAGGGCAAGTGGATGGTTTCCTCCGTCAAGGAGGAGGACATTACTGAGCTTCGGGCCTTTCCACTCGAGCTAGCATTCAACCATGTCCGGATCCGGAGGTCAGGGCAAGTGGATGGTTTCCTCCGTCAAGGAGGAGGACATTACTGAGCTTCGGGCGGCCGGGTACTTGGCGAAGGAAATCGCCCACCGTCTGCCGGCCGAGGGACAAGTCGTCCCCACGCCGAAGCCCAACGAGAGGGTGGTATTCATCCCTCATTTCTTCCACGGGCTAGGGTTTCCACTCCACCCTTTCGTCCGCGGGCTGATGTATTATTATGAGATAGACTTCCATGATTTGTCCTCGAACTCCTTCCTCAACATCTCAGCATTTATCGTCGTGTGTGAGGCCTTCCTCCGCATCCAACCCCACTTCGGGCTGTGGCTCAAAGTCTTCAACGTGAAGCCGAAGGTGGTGGATGGCCAGCACGCAGAGTGCGGAGGAGCCATGGTGAGTAAGCTGTCCAACGTCTCCTGGCCAAAAGGCACTTTTGTGGATACAGTAAAGGAGTGGCAGAAACAGTGGTTCTACATCACAGAACCCCGCGGCACCACCTAGGCCGCAGCTGCCGAATTCCGCTCCGGCGCCCCCATGCGACTCACCTCCTGGGTCGAGAAGAGTCCGAACTGGTGTTCGCCCGATGAACTGATAGCGATGCAGGCGCGCGTTCAAAGCATGATAGCCAAGAACGTCAAACTTGTCGATGTAATCCAGGTGATGCTAGTTCGCCGGATTCTCCCGTGCCAGTGCCGAAGTCACCCTCTATGGGAGTTCAATCCGAAGAAGCACCAAGCCCTGGTGAGGCTCTTCGAAACCACTCACGAAGGAGCCTGTAAGTTGCTCTTTAAGGGCAACGAGAGACCACCGGCCACAGATTCAGACCGCGGGCACGACATTAAACACCTCGCCAGCGAGGTATGTTATTTTCAACGTATCCCCGACTTGTTTGTTTCGAGGATGATGTCTGAGCTTTTATAATTGCTTCTTCAGGACTGGATGGAGAGGGCGGAGATGATCAAGTGTCCGACTCCGCTGCCTGAAGAACCAGTCATCCCGCTTTTAGCGAAGATGCTGGTGCCGGCGCCCTATAAAGCGCCAGAGAAGAAGGCCAAGGGGACCAAAGAGGCCCCCGCCACAAGGGTACTTCGAACATGACGTCCGGAGACGAAGAGACCCATTCCTTCGTCCCTGAGGAAGACGACGACGAGGAGGAGGAGGAGGAGCAGAACAACCCTCCCCCTGAGGAGGGAAAGAAGAAGAGGGCGGCTTCCGCGCATCTGGAGGCGGGAATGCCCAAGAAGGGGAAGGGCACCCCAGCGGACAACACCGCGTGGGACGTTGACAGCAGTCCGGAGCGACGCCCCCGCACTAAGCCCTGGGCCGCATCGTAAGTACTATGACTCGTACATACCCGTATATCCGGCCTTTCCTCTTTATCATCTTGATATGGTTAATTGTGCTATTGCAGTCCGGCCCGCGACAGCATCTGGCGACCCTCATCTGGAGGTTCGTTGGATCCAGAGGAAATGGCCAGCGCGTCACCGCCGACCGCTCACTCCCCCGAGGCCAAGGATGACGCCGAAGTGTTGTCCCGGAGGACCACTCTGAGCCAAGGAGTGGCCCAGGACGCTGTTCAGGAGGCGCCGCAAGGTGAGACCTCCGCTGCCGGACATATGGGAGAGCAGATCCCCATGGAGACTGGCGAGGAGGGCCGTATTGAGTTCGGCCCTCGGCCGAATACGATTCCGGAGACCCATACGGCTCCAGAATCTGGCGAGCAGCCTCCTTCGAAAGAGGGGGGTGTGCCAATTCCACCGGTGGCCCCTGCCCAACCGAGGGCACCGGATAACCTGATGGAGGCGCTACAAGGCGCTTCCATTGTGGACGAGCACCGTGTCCTTATGGGTACGGTGATCGAGAAGGTTCAGTCTGCTAAGAGCGGACTAAACGAAGCCTGCAGCAACCTGTTGACAGGTTTTGAGGTAAGCAACATAGAAAGAGAAAAACCCCATGCAGACAGTAGCCCCTGAGACACTGTCCGGTGCTCGAAAAGATACACCGGACGGGGGATCAACCCTTTGTTGTAGGAGACTAACTTGATGTGTATGAATAAGCAGGCGTCGCTGCTGGCCGCGACCTCGCATGCTGCCGAAGTCTCTGAACTGAAGCAGAGGCTAGGGCGGGCCGAGAACGAGCTTGGCGAGGTGAAGCTTCAGCTTCAGGAGAAGCAAGGTATGTGATGACTTGCTGTGTATTCGGAAAGAATAAGTGGTGTGTATTGACCGGAGTGTCATAATATGTGTAGGGGCGGCGATCGAGGTCGAGGCCTTGAAAAAGGCCCTAGCTGAAGCGGAGGAGAACGCTGTCCAGCAGCAAGCCACCCGTAAGAAGCTCAAGGCTCGGGTCAACGAGGTCCAGCAGGAGCTTCAGGATGCGGTGAAGAAGTGCGAGGCCTTGGAGCACGATGCGTCAGTTCAAGGGACCGAACAAGCCAAGGCTCGCCAGAGTGTGGAGGCCGCGCGAAATGAGGCCTAGGGCGCCCTCCAGGAGATCCAGGAGGCCAAGAAGATCGCCGCGGGTAAGGCATTTAACATGCAAAGCAAGTATGCGGAGAGGAAGTACCTTTTACTAACCCGGATTCAGAGTTGTCCAGGGGCTTTTGCGGATCTACCATGCAGCGTGTCCGATGCTAAGGAGTTCTTCCGAGCCAAAGAAGGGAGCTCCACGGAGAAGCTATTCTGGTCGCAGTACGCTGCCCCAGAACATCCGGTGCCCTTCACCGATCAGCTGAAACAGCTGGTGGAACTGCATAGGGTGGCCGAACTAGCCATGAAGGATTTGATAATCCGGCTGTGGCCAGCTGAAGCTATGCCCGGCAGCTACTTTGGACTCGTGAAGCGGCTGGTGAGTGCCTGCCCTCGACTGGACGTCGTCAAGCGATCGGCCTGTATTGAGGGTGCATGCATGGCCTTCGCCCGTTGTAAGATGTGGTGGGCGAAGATGGACGCCGTCGAGGTGACCAGAGGGCCGCTAGAGGGCAAGGAGCACCGCACACCCGAGCGATATTTTGCGGATGTCGTAGAGGGGTCTCACCTTGCAACAGTGCAATATTCGCAAGACATTATATTTGAATGAATGCATTCGTGTTGTCTTTGCCTTGTATGATGCAAACAAAGTTGGTGTGTAATATAATGTTTGTTATGTTTTAATTGTTTCCTCATGTGCGGCCGTGTTGTATGGAATCTGAGGGTTGGCCAGTCGTCGGCTTCTGCCCTATAGGTAGTACGGAGGTGTTCGGGATGGAATTTAAACAATCTTGATCCAATTATATGGTCCTTGAAGGAGTTGTTTAGCGCAACGAACCAGGCAATCAGACTATGCGGCTTAAACACCCTCACTTAGCCATAGGAGTTTTATAATAAAACATGGGCGCAGCCCCTGGTATACGAACAAGAGTGCTGTCAGCGTCTGATCGGGAAGTACCGATCCTTCGCGTAATGCGGAAAAAATCTCCAGCGATTTTCAATCTCTCGAACAGCTGACCGGCTCTCGCCACATCATGACAGTCAGTTTTTGGCTTTCTCTACTGAGGTGCTCATCCGGGTAAACCAGGGCACAATCGCAGTAGTTCTCCCTTTACTACCCTAGCCGATATAGCGGAACGTAGGGTAGCAAGCACAGGAGCCGGGCAACCCAACTATTGACCAAAGACATGATTCGGAGCCAATGCATATAATGCTAAATTCGGGGTGTCGAACCTATCTATAAGAAGTGTTTGGAATTTGTTGTCGTGTTATGGGGCTATGGGGGGGCCCTGGCGAATATGAGACATACCAAAGGGTACATGCGCTAGAAAATAAATAATTAATGGGAAAAGGAAAACAGAAAGAGAGCAGAGGTAATATCTGGGGCCCTTGAACTATTTCCATTATAATTGGATTAATGCGTTAAACCGCATCGATACAAATAGTGTGATAAGCAACAGGCTATTTAACATGCCACCACCGAAGGCAAGCTGCGTGTGAGTCCTGAAAACAGGTAGAGTAATTAAATTGAGCACTAGGGCTTCTCCTGTACGCCTGTGCTTCGTGCCATTCTGGTGTACTTATCCTTGGACAGGACCAGCAATCAGGCCCTCGAAGGAGGCCTGTGTAAAACCTAAAAAGGGAAAAGGAAATATTCAAGGTGTATGTGAGTCCGGCATCGATCTAGCCGAACTGTGGATCACAAGCTAGCTGTGCCTCCGTCAATGCCCATGGATTTTTGAGTGCGTAATTATGTACGCGTGGTACGAATGCCACTTCCTCATCGGGACTGGGACGGAGGCCGAATTGCTAATCGAGCTCTTGACGAGCCGAGCTGTCCTGTTGCAGTGTGGTCCGGACCCTCTTAATGACGTCCAGGGGCTCAGCAGCCGGATTATGGTTCTGCTTGAGAAGGCCGCTCTGTACCTCTGCTACCAGGGCGGCGGTGTGCTCTTCTGTATGGAGAGAGCGTTCTGTGTTTCCATTGACTGTTATGACGCCGCATGGACCAGGCATCTTGAGCTTGAGATAAGCATAATGTGGCACCACGTTGAATCTAGCGAACGTGGTTCGTCCGAGCAGTGCATGGTAGCCGCTACGGAAGGGGACAATATCGAAGATTAGCTCTTCACTTCGGAAGTTGTCCGGGGAACCGAAGACAACCTCTAGTGTGATTGAGCCTGTACAACAGGCCTCTACGCCTGGTATGACTCCTTTAAAGGTAGTCTTTGTGGGCTTGATTCGCGAGGGATTAATGCCCATTTTGCGCGCTGTATCCTGATAGAGCAGGTTGAGGCTGCTACCACCATCCACTAGGACTCATGTCAGGTGAAATCCGTCGATGATTGGGTCGAGGACCAGTGCGGCCGAACCGCCATGACGGATGCTAGTTGGATGATCTCGACGATCGAAGGTGATCGGGAATGACGACCATGGATTGAATTTTGGGGCAACTGGCTCTATCGCATAGATGTCCTTGAGTGCACGTTTGCGTTCCCTTTTGGGGATATGTGTAGCATATATCATGTTCACCGTTTTGACTTAAGGGGGAAACTTCTTCTGCCCCCCCAGTGTTCGGCCGCCGGGGCTCTTCGTCATCGTCCTCACTTTGTGATTCCTTTTCCTTGTTCTCGGCGTTTAGCTTGTCGGCCTGTTTCAAAACCCAACAATCTTTGTTGGTATGATTGTCTTGTTTGTCTGGGGTGCCATGTATCTGGCACGGACGATCGAGAATGCGGTCCAAGCTGGATGGTCCCTCGTTGTTCCTTTTATATGGCTTCTTCCGCTGGCCAGACTTGGAGCAACTGAATCTGGCGTTAACTGTAGTGTCATCGGTGTTATCACCATTGCTTCGGCGTTTGTGTCTATTGCGCCGGAGCTTGCTGGTGCTAGTTTTGGCCTCGGAGGGGCCTGCCTCGTTGGCTGTGTTTTTACTACGAGCCAGCCAACTATCCTCACCCACGCAAAAGCGGGTCATGAGTGCCATGAGGGCTGACATAGACTTCGTGAAAGATCCTGGATGTCGCCTAGAGGGGGGTGAATAGGCGCTTTAAAATAATTACGGTTAAGGCTTGAACAAATGCGGAATAAACCTAGCGGTTAATATGCCAAGCACAAAACCTACAACAACTAGGCTCACCTATGTGCACCAACAACTTATGCTAAGCAAGATAAACTACTAGGTGAAAGCAAGATATATGACAAGAAACAATATGGCAATCACAAAGTAAAGTGCATAAGTAAAGAGCTCGGGTAAGAGATAACCGAGGCACGCGGAGACGATGATGTATCCCGAAGTTCACACCCTTGCGGATGCTAATCTCCGTTTGGAACGGTGTGGAGGCACAATGCCACCGTAATCTCCTCACGCCCTGGCACAATACAAGATGCCATGATTCCACTAAGGGACCCTTGAGGGCGGTCACCGAACCCGTACAAATGGCAACCCTTGGGGGCGGTCACCAAACCCGTACACTTTGGCAACCCTTGGGGGCGGTCACCGGTACCCGTGAAATTGCTCGGGGCGATCTCCACAACCTAATTGGAGACCCCGACGCTTGCCCGGAGCTTTACACCACAATGATTGAGCTCCGAACACCACCAACCGTCTAGGGCGCCCAAGCACCCAAGAGGAACAAGCTCAAGGGTACCAAGCACCCAAGAGTAATAAGCTTCTCAACTTGTAACTTCCACGTATCACCGTGGAGAACTCAAACCGATGCACCAAATGCAATGGCAAGGGCACACGGAGTGCCCAAGTCCTTCTCTCTCAAATCCCACCGAAGCAACTAATGCTAGGGAGGAAAATGAGAGGAAGAACAAGAAGGAGAACACCAAGATCTAGATCCAAGGGGTTCCCCTCACATAGAGGAGAAAGTGATTGGTGGAAATGTGGATCTAGATCTCCTCTCTCTTTTCCCTCAAAAACTAGCAAGAATCCATGGAGGGATTGAGAGTTAGCAAGCTCGAAGAAGGTCAACAATGGGGGAAGAACACGAGCTCAAGAGATAAGGTTCATTGGGGAAGAAGACCCCCTTTTATAGGAGGGGGAAAATCCAACCGTTATGTGCTCAGCCCGCACACGAGCGGTACTACCGCTCGGGAGGAAGAAGCAGGGAAAAGGAGCAACAAAACAAGAACCTTGGGGCGGTAGTACCGCCGATAAGCGGTACTACCGCTCACCCCAGCGGTACTACCGCTGGAGGAGCAGAACACGGGACAAAAGGAGGCAGGACAGAGCAGAGTATGGTGGCAGTAGTGCAGTAGCAGCACTACCGCTCGACCGGAGCGGTACTACCGTGCCTTACCGTCGCGCGACTACTGCTGAACCCGACACGAAAAGAGCAGACCCAAAATCGAGGCGGTAGTAGAGCGGTACTGGAGCGGTACTACCGCTTGACGCTACAAGCGGTACTACCGCTGCCACCGCGGTACTACCGCAGGGAGAAAAACAGAACTGCCAAAACTTCTTCATATGAGCTCCGAATTGAGCAAACTCAAGCTTGTTGGATACAAGACGACGAGTAGCATCAAAACAGCGTTGGCTCGATGAGTAGCATCAAAACAGCGTTGGCTCGATGAAGACTAGTTGATTGCTCCCCCATACTCCGCTATGGGTGAGCCACCCTTCCGCACATCTTCACAAGTCCATTGTCACCACAATGGATGGCAAGCTTCAAGCATTTGATCTCTTCGTGATGCTTTACTTGAACTTGCCCGCTTCACTTGAACTTGCACACCGCAACCTAACCCCACAAAGAACTCTCACGAAGACCATGGGTTAGTACACAAAGCGTAATTGACAATGCTTACCATACCATGGGATCGCTTGATCCCTCGGTACATCTTGTGCGCTTTGTGTGTTGATCAACTTGATTCACTCTTGACTTAGTCTTGATCAACCTTGACTCTTTCCAACTCTCTTCATTTGGATGATGTCTTGAAGGTAAACATGAATGATCACACAATCTTCTTCTTCAAGACATGCTTGCAATAAGCTCAACTCTCACATGACCAATCTTTGGATAATTCCTTAATAACACCTTTGTCACCACATAAACTCCTTGAAACCAACACATGGACTTCAAGAAATGCCTATGGACAAATCCTTCAAATATAACTCAAGGCAACCATTAGTCCATAGAGATTGTCATCAATTACCAAAACCAAACATGGGGGCACCGCACGTTCTTTCACTTCGGCTTTTTTGGGTCGAGGTGGCGGGTGAGCCATTCGTCACGGATGCTATGTTTAAAGGCCGCTAGGGCTTCGGCATCCGGACAGTCAACTATTTGGTTCTTCTTGGTTAGGAACCTAGTCCAGAATTTTCTAGCTGATTCTCCAGGCTATTGGACTATGTGACTTAGGTCATCGGCGTCTGGTGGCCGGACATAAGTACCTTGGAAGTTGTCAAGAAAATCTCTCTTCCAAGTCCTCCCAGCTGCCGATGGAATTTTCAGGCAGGCTGTTTAACCAATGTCGAGCTGGCCCTTTGAGCTTTAGTTGGAGGTATTTGATGGCGTGGAGGTCGTCTCCACGGGCCATATGGATGTGGAGAATAAAATCCTCAATCCATACTGCGGGATCGGTTGTTCCGTCGTATGATTCAATGTTGATGGGCTTGAACCCCTCGGGGAATCCATGATCCATTACTTCATCTGTGAAGCAAAGAGGGTGTGCGTCGCCTCTATATCGGGCCGCGTCACGGCGCACCTCCGATGGAGTCCACCTGCGGTTATCGGCCCGGGCGTGACTAGGTTTGTCACGTCCGAATAGGTAGCCGTCGTCGCGAGTCGAAAAACGTCCTCGCGATCCGTAGATTGATCTGGTGTGTCCTGCTCTACTGTTCAGGTCCTGCCGAAGGTCGTATGTATAATCCCGAGCTGTTTTGTCTCTGTTTTTACGTGGCGGTGGGGCGGGCTGCTGTTCGGCCTGACTTGCCGCTTTATCCCGACCGCGGGGTGGTCGATCCGCCGCGCTGTCCCGACCGCGTGGTGGTCGGTCCGCCGTATTGTCCCGACCGCGTGGTGGTCGGTCCTCATTGCGCGAGGGAGGTATGGGCTCCGGCGCCTCCTCATCGAACTGAGGGAGCAATCTGCGCTTCGGGTAACTCTTGGCTGGACGCTTGAGGCCGTATTCTTCGGCTGCCAGGACATCGGTCCATCTGTCAATGATTAGGTCTTGATCAGCTTGAAGCTGCTGCTTCTTCTTCTTCAGGCTTCTTGCAGTAGCTATTAGTTGGCGCTTGAAGCGCTCCTGCTCGAGGGGTGCCTCAGGCACGATGAAATCCTCGTTGCCGAGGCTCTCCTCATCCTCGGAGGGTGGACGATAACGACCGTCCTCCGAGTCATTGGGAAGGGCCTGTTCATCAGGGCTGGCTTGCCCGTTTTCTTGTTCCTCCTGTTCGGATGTTGCTCCAACAGGGTCTTCGTTGTTTTCGGCGTCATCCGGAGTATTATTTTCTCCGGTGCCAGTGTTGATATCTTTTGAGCGACGTGACTTAGAACGGCGTTTAGGACGCCGGCGCTTGGACTGTGTCTCAGGAGGTTTATTCTCAACTGGATCTTCTTTGTCATCGTCATCAGCTTTTTTAGGTGTATCAACCATGTACACATCGTATGAGGAAGTGGCCGTCCAACGTCCAGTGAATGGCGGGTCTTGGCCTTGCTCCTTATCGGCATCGTCGTCCATACCGTCAATGTCTTCGGAGCCATAATCAAGCACGTCGGTTTAAGTCCTCGACAGTGGCTATGAAGTGGGTGGCGGGTGGGAGGCAAAATTCTCATCATCAGCCCCTAGTTCGAACCGGACATAGTTCGGCTGTGAGTCCCCCGCCAAGGATAGGTTCTTTAATGAGTTTAGCACATCGCCCAAGAGTGAGTGCTGGAAGATGTCTGTGGCGCTAAACTCGAAAATCGATAACCGATCAAGTTCGGTGTCCGAAGGCGCACATGGTGCAGAACTTGTAGTCAGAAACGAGTCCGGAGTTCCGTTGACGCAGATATTGCAAGGTGTTGATTCTGTGTGCGGCTCTACCGTCGCGAACTCTGTGGCCTTGGATGGCACGGTCTGCTTCGAATCTAAGGCCATAGTAGTTATAGGATCCACCTCCTGGATATGGTTCGATGACAGATTTAAGTCATGTTCATCGAAGCGAGGGGGAGCGATTGTCGGAGTAAATGACCACGGGTAGCCTAACCGACTCCCCCTGGCTCTTCAAAAATTATCGGGCCGATCGAGCCTTCAAGCACCCAAAGCACAGGGCCGCCTTCCCCTGGCCGGCTATCTCACAGGCCGACTACTGGAAGGCGGCCCGGCCCTAAAACCCTCCCGAAGAAAGCCACAAGAAGGCCGACTCCAAGAAGTCGGCCACAAGAAGGCCGACTCCAAGAAGCCGGTCACAAGAAGACCAACTCCACGATGCCAGCCACAAGAGGGCCGGCTCCCGGCAAGCGGCCAAGATTGCACCCTCAAGGACTGCACCCACATAACGGTGACGAGACGGGGCGTGGCTACAGTAAAGCCTGCCACCCCCGAATCCCGGAGCACGCATGGCCACAGTGCGCCGTACGGGTCGGCCATCCCCCGTCCGGCGCGACACTGTTGCCATGTTGACCATGACGCCACCCACGACAGGCTGTCAGTACGGCCCGCGGGCGGCGGGCCCCTTCAGTCAGAGAGACGCTCGAAGGCGCCAAGCCCCCCCAGTCGGCCTGGGGTGTAGCCGGCTACCTCACTCCCTCGAAGTATGTGCATCATTAAGGAGATAAGACGAGGTAAGACTACAGTGAGAGCCTGCCAGACGGCGGCACTGTAGCCATGCTTACCTCGGCAAAACCCTCGTCATCAGGGGCGAGGCTACAGTAACTAGCCGCCGGCAAGATCCCCAGGCGGTAGGGCCGGCCTGTTGGCCAAGAGGCCGTCAGCCGGCGGGACCCACCAGTCGGCGGGCCCCAGCGGCGGCCTGGACCCGCATCCAGCCGGATTACCATTGTACCCCTGGGGGTAGGCCTATATAAACCCCTCAGGGCACCCATGCAAAGGGTTGATCTCTTAGAGTTTTAGACACCACATAGAGAGAAGAGGAGAGCTAGCCATGCCCTTCTTATTCCTCTAGCCGAACAGCTCAAGGAGCCACTTGTAGCCACTTGTGTTGATCTAGTGATCATGCGGAGACCCCGCATAGCAGGACTAGGGGTGTTATCTCCATGGAGAGCCCCGAACCTGGGTAAGATTCGTCGACGTGCATGTCTTCGCCTTATCCCGTTTCCAGGCACCGGCGATGTCTTACTGGCTCCCACAATGATAAGCCACCCGTTGGCAGATGTCGCACCTACCACCCGACAGCGATCGTCGTGGTCTCAAATCCGTCGAAGATCAAGTCTCCACGGATGTCCGCGACATAGTTCAAGCTTCCGAATCTGACCTGATGGCCAAGGGCGTAGGTATCAATCTGCTCCAGATGGCCAAGCGAGTTGGCCCGCAGTACGAAGCCGCCGAACACGAAGATCTGTCCAGGAAGGAAGGTTTCCCCTTGGACAGCGTCGCTATGGACGACGGCACAGTGGAACTCTCAATGAAAGCACCAATGTCGATGTCAAAACCGGCGGATCTCGGGTAGGGGGTCCCGAACTGTGCGTCTAAGGTCGATGGTAACAGGAGACAGGGGACACGATGTTTACCTAGGTTCGGATTCTCTCTATGGAGGTAATACCCTACTTCCTGCTTGATTGATCTTGATGAATATGAGTATTACAAGAGTTGATCTACCATAAGATCGTAATGGCTAAACCCTAGAAGTCTAGCCTGTATGACTATGGTAACGAGTATATCTTTTCCGGACTAAACACTCCGGTTTATATAGACACCGGGGAATCTAGGGTTACATGGAGTCGGTTACATAGAAAGGAATCTTCATAGTTGATCGCTAAGCTTGCCTTCCACGCCAAGGAGAGTCCTATCCGGACAAGGGTACAGTCTTCGGCCTTCGTGTCTTCACAACCCATCAGTCCGGCCCATGGATAACAGGCCGGACGCCCGAGGACCCCTTAGTCCAGGACTCCCTCAGTCTCCATGAGCACCAGCGATAAGATCGATGAAGTGAAGGTGTGGTCTGCGGCGAGGAAGAGTAGAACCCGGGAGACAGATCGCCCCACATGGGACACCAGGCCCCGCCATCTCCCATGCCCTACTCATCCTCGGAGGAGTCTGTGACCTGTCCATCGCCGGTGGACGTGAGGTCCACGATGGAAATGGTGGCGCCGGCGCTGTCTTCGTCCCACCGGGCTGGCTGATGGTTCGTTGGAGGCGCGTAGGAGGCGCAACTGGCTATGGTCTCATCCGCGGCTGCCGCTTCCTGGTGAGCGGCGTCTTGAGTGTGGACGGCATCATGGATGGCACGCTGCTCCGCGACGAAATTTGGGTTCGCCGCGGCCATGGCCTCCTTGCTCGCGCGCTCGCTGTAGATCCGGCAATCCGCCAGCCGGTGCTGCTTTAGGAGGAACTTGTTGTACCGATGTTCCTCCTGCGCCTGCTCCATGGTGAAGCCAACGTACACAGGAGGCGCAGGAGCCGGGACGGAGTCGTCGGAGCCCGTCTCCATCATGGTGTCGTCCTCATTGTCGGAGACCTCGGGCGACCTGGCCGGCAAGTCGGCCTCAATCCGCCTGGCACGACGGCTATGCCAGGCGGCGGCAAGGGCGGTCACCGCGTTCTTCATCTTCAGCGATAGACTATCCCACGGTGCTTTCCCGCTGGCGGTCATGGCGGATGTCGTGCAAGGGAGGAGGATGTGGAGGGGCTTGTGTTGTGGTGTGAAGTTAGCCGGGTGTGGCCGCCTTTATATAGCGGATTCTGGTGAAGCGAGGCGTCCGGGTGCGTCAATGCACGGTGCCAGAGTAGATATCTCGGCCGGCAAGCCTGCTTAATGGCGATAGACGGACGGACAGCGGCATTGAATGGGCGTCGTAGATATCCGTCTCGTCTCGTTCAGTCACGCGTCTCCGGCATTAAACAGGTGCAGACGCCAGAGACGCGTCGCGAGCGGCGCCCTCGGCCGGCGTGCCGCTTCAATGACGGGGACAATGAGAGGTCGCGTCGGTCCTGAGCCGTCTTCAATGTTGAGCGGCGCGCTTTACAGCGGCATGAATGCGGCTAACTGGCGCCGGGCGGGAGCGCACGCTGGAGGAGGGAGGAGTTTTTGATGGGCCAGGGTGGTCAAAAACGTGCTTGGGATCAGTTCGGACTCCGGCAAATCTTCTCATATTTATCTTCAGTTTGCGGGAGAAATCGCGTCCGGACCGTTCCATAGACCGATATAGGTCAGCGTTGGATGACTTCTACGATCCGACCAATTATGAGAGGTTTATAGTCAGCATTGTAGGTTACGAGCAGTCCGCTTTGGAGATGCCCTAATATACGTACAATGTTTGCGAGCTTACGGATCGCAGATGACATAGTACGTAGTGCAAATGTGTCGTAGTATCTTATTTGTGACAGCCGGGACCGACGTATATATCCACGGGCAAAGCCATGGTTTCCTTTTAAATCCTTCAAAGTGACGGTGGTTGGCGAGTGAAAGATAGTCTTGCATATCAACCTAGTGCCTGCACCAGCGGAAGCGCAAAAAAAAAACTGTTTCAAGCAAGATTCTTTTTTCTTTGGGGAAATTTCAAGCAAGATATGATATCAAGACGGTCTAACTGCTGAGAGAAAAAGTGCTTTTCTTTTTCTAAGAAGAATGGCTTCTCGATGGAAGAGAAACAATAATAGAAAAATAGAGCAAACTCGGATTCGGCAAGAATCTCATTTTTTTGATAGTATAAAGGGGGAATTGGCCAAAAATAAATTCTCCGTTAGAGCAACTTCAACCAAGCGACCTAAACGGACACGCGCTTTGTCCATTTTTTGTCCGTTTGTATCGGTCCAGCGGACTCATTTTCACTTTCATGTTTGGGTCGGCGCTTGCGCTCAACGTTGGTCCGACCCATTTTTTAGTTCGCACGTGAAAAAATAAAAACGCAAATATTTCAAAATTTAGAACGTTAATTAAACATAAATGTCGGCAGGCCGACGAGAGTCCACAAGTCCATATTACATTAAATGAAAACATTAGATAAAACTAAAAAAGAGGAGGCGTGGCGCTGCCCTAGGCGTCCTCATTGTCCCCGTCATCACCGGTGAGGTCGACGAGCTCGGTGTCGGGCCAACCCAGGGGAACGCCCTCTCCTAGGATGTGGCGACGTCCGGTGCCGGCGTGACCACTGCGGGCTGGGCAGCGCGGGCACGACGCTCCTCCTTCTCCGTCTCGCGGCGCTCCTCCCCTGCGTCGTGCTCCCACTGCTCCACGCGCTCGCCCTTGCGGCGCTCCTCCGCCAGCCAACGCGTCCGCCACTGCTCAAGGTAGAGCTTCTCCTGCGTGGGTGTCGCCTCGAGCCGGATGGGTGGCACGTTAACCCACTCGCGCACCACTTCGTCCCGAATGAACCGCTGGGTCGTCGGCACAGTGGACGGCGCCGGCTCAAGCTTGACAGGGGACGGCTGGGATGGCGGGACGACGCAGTCGCCGGCCGCGGATAGGGTGATGGCCTTCGCCAGCCACATCTGGTACGCCGCCTCCTCCGCCGCCGCCTTGCGCCTGTCCTCGTCGACATTGTTCTGCATGGCAGCCGCCAGTACCGCTTGGTAGGCTGCCTCCTCCTCCTGGTCCTCCTCGCGCACGACAGAGGGCGGCGGGCTGCCAGCCCGCATGTGCTGGACGCCACGTCGAGGGCGAACCAGGCCTTCAAACCGGAAGAGTCTGATGTGTAGATGAGGTTGAGGCGCTGCTCCGGCCACCCCATCCAGTTGGGTCGTGCTGGCCGGCGTTCGTGGCAGGTTCCGATGGATCGGTCGATCGAGCGGCCTCCTGTGTCACCGCACTGGAGCCATATATAGTACCTTCGTGGTATGTGTGGATGGGCAAAAATCCATACGGCCGGCCAGCCTCGAGCGACACGGACGCCGGCGGGGCGGGCCCGGTGAACTGATCGAAATCGGCGCCGTTAACTGAACCCGAACGGTCTGAAGATGGAGCATCTTTTTCGACGTACGCTAGCGACGTGGATTGGGCTGTGGACGCCCCGGGCCAGGTTCGGACAAATAAACCGCTGCGTCGTCGTGTGTGTGCATACTCCACGCATAGGCATAGGCCGATAGGCGTCGCTGCTGGCCTGGGCGTATCGTCCGGAGCCTTCCGAGAAAGAGAGAAAGAGAGAGCTGGGGAGCTAGGGAGGCTTTGAGATCAGAAAAATTAAGAGTCGGGATGGTTGGTACTTGGTGGTATCTCCTATCTTTGGTGGCGTACCACTTGTGTTGCTATCATGCCCAAGTTTAATCACCAGCGCTATCTCCAGCTTAGCTCGCTCGGTTGCGTCTGAAGGGCCAACCAGCAAGGTGTGCGGGGCTGGGACAGACATGACGCGCGCCCATCAGCACGCACCGCGGCCGGCCGACCTCGACGCACGCACCTGGCCGCTTCCGCACGCCGGTAAATGTACGCACGCATGTGTACCGGCCGATGCCGCCGTCGGCATCTCACCCGGGGGCCACACACACGAACAATCTTTTTAAAGCAAGGAATGGAACAGCGAAACCGAAGGACTGATGATGGAACAAAGAAACGTCAACGAGCTGCGTGTGTGATCGCCAAACATAGAGGCTAAATCTCGCGTTTTGACCATTTTCCAATACTTGATCGAGATCTGACACTAGTTTATAATTTTTTGAGATCTGATCATTTTGCTATCGCCAGAGGCCATGGCGGTAGGGTGTAACAGCCTACTGCCAGAGACTTTGGCAGTAGAAAATACCCCTATCGCCAAACAGGCTGGCGGTAGCCTGTACAACCCTACCACCAAGATGCCCGGTGGTAAATGCGAGCATGCACTGTGTTTTATACTTAGGAAAAAATTTCGATAGGGTGTGCAACCCTACCGTCAGGGACCTTGCCGGGAGGCTGTTATACCCTACCACCATGAACTCTAGCAGTAAGAAAAGGGTCAGATCTCAAAATCTTTGCAAAACAAGATCAAATCTGATCAAGTATTGAAAAAGGGAAATGATTAGCATCTACCGGCGGGTTGCTCCCAAACGTCAACAGCCTTCATCATCTACCACATGTCCATGTGGCCCCATCCATTCTCCACCTTTCCTTCCCCAGAAACATCTTGATCCTATCGCTCTCCGTCTCGCCCAGGAACAGTTGCACAGCCTCGGCTCGCATGGACATCGATTGTGAAAAGACTATAAATTTTCGCAACAAGACCTTTGTTGCGAAAAATTTCTGTAAATTTCCTTACTTCTGTAAAATTTCTGTTACAAGGCTTTTGTCATGAAAATTTCTGCGACAAGGCCTCTATTGAAAGGAAAAAAAATACTATAACAAGACCTTTGCTGCAAAAAAAAAACTGCAACTTGACCTATGTTGTAAAAAAATTTGCAACATGACCCGTATTGCAGAAAATTTCCGCAACACGACCCATGTTGCAATGGTACAGGGTGACGCGCTCGGTCACGCAATTCGTGAGATCCAATGGTTTGTGAGGTGGTGGATCTTCTCTAAAGATCCGCCGGCCGGCGGGTAGTAGCGCCCATTAAATAAGGGTCAAAACACGAAATTTAGCCAGACATTGAAAGATTTTGGGTCTGAACGAGACGAGACGACGATACGGCCCCGGGAATTCGTCCGGTGCCGTGGGCTAATGGCGACGGCCGGGCATCCATCGTTGATTATTCGATGGCGAACCCGCAAACAAAACTCGCAAAAAAAACTGTAAAAAATCGCCGAGGAAGCTGCTGGGAATCTGGCGGTGTCATCGTTACGTGGCCTCGTGCGGTAATTTCATTCCTTCGCTTCTTCTATTATTGGGGACGATTAATTGAATGTGACGTCCGTACGTCCTCCAAAATATTCATGTCTTATATACGGCGCACGTAGGTGCCCACCGGGACACCTGATCACGGGAAAAGACGTCGTTTTGTTGGATATTTAGGATGGATGTTTTTTTGATTTGGTTTTCGCCTCTCGGTCACCTTGCCGCGGCGATGGGTCAGTGAGCAGTGACTGTGACCCGCTAGCTGCTACTACTAGCTGGGAACGTTGCTCTAGATCAGTTGTGGGTGCAATCTAATCATTATGCCTTTTCGGCTTCGTATATGTAAACATCTTTATCCATGCTCTCCTCACAATCAAGTTTTTTTGCCATCGATTCAAATAAACTAGTATTTGTTTCAAACTTACAATACAAAAATACGTGCGAGCACTTTTTTTTCATTTACATATGAACACCATTTCTTCAAGTTTCCCTCCTATGCAGGAAAATATTAATACTCCCTCCGTCCAGAAATACTTGTCGGCGAAATGGATGTATCTAGACGTATTTTAGTTCTAGATACATCCATTTCTCCAACAAGTATTTCCGGGCGAAGTGAGTATTTTTTTTAGCAAACTACATGTGAGCACTTTTATTTCATTTACACCTTCTTTAAAGTCTGCTAAAGTTCCAGATTTTTTTCCTGGAGTGATCATATTTCTCCTACATGGAACATGCTATATTCGACTATTCATGTCCGATTTATGGACTTTTTCCTAATTTACTACTATTATCCTATTTTTTAAATTTCTAACTTTATGTACCATGTGTAGTGCCTTCCAATTTTTTTATCAGAAATGCTCTAGACCTTTTCAACATGGAACATGCTGCGTTACATTGTTGTTGTCAAAGTTAGCCATTTTTCTGAAATCGTTTGCTACTCCCTCCGTTTACAAATATATGATGTTTTGGGTATTTTAATATGGACCACATACGAACTGAAATGAGTGAATAAACACACTAACACGTGCCTATATACATTTGATTCGGGACAAAAAAGTTAGAACATCTTTATTTGTGAATGGAGGGAGTATTATTTAGACTGTAAATGAATTTATAGGAATTTGCTGGAGATAATTTAGGGTTTTTATCGTTTATGCCACTAGTTGTGTCACACTAAGTTTCGTCACTAGAATTTACAATTGCTAAAAAAACATCATCATTTCGTAAGATGCTTGCTCAAAAATACCATTAGAGACCTAAAAAATGCCATGACGCCGTTAGATGTTCGCTCAATGCCTAACCTTTTTGAGCGAACATCTAACGGCGTGATGGCATTTTTCGCTCAAAAAACCTGTTGACCGTGTTATATGACGAAATTACCTCTAGACCTTCATGTCAGCTCCATCTATCTCACAATGATAAGTGTGGGCCTCAATTTCCAGGAGTAAGCAAGCGAATACTTTTAGGGGGAAATAAGAACGCTATTGGGGATCAAATGGGACCCACACTTAATCATAGTGAGACTGAGGGAGAGCTGACACGTGGGTGCATGTGTATTGGTCATATAAAGTGGTAAATGTGCTTTCGGCTGACAGTAATTGTGTCTAGTGGCATTGCTGAGCAAATGCCAAATGAAGCGATGACATTTTTGAGCAGTTGAAACCTCTAGTGCCAAAATTGAGTAGTGAGAGCCGGGCTTTGATGCGAGACCCATTCTCGTTCAAGGTTTGGTTGACAGGAACAGAGCACACAGAGAGGGTCACAACAGAGATCACCCGACTGGTAGCAGAGTACATGTTTCAGGTCCAGAGTGCTTCAGCAGAGCCATCAGGGCCGCGGTGATTCCTCCCAACTTCAGGTTGGCGACTGGAGTCAGCAAGTTCACTAGTGAGTCCAAGCCTGACACTTGGCTTGAGGATTACCGAGTGGCTGTACAGATCGGCGGCGGAAATGATGAAGTGGTCATGAAGCACCTTCCTCTGATGTTGGAAGGCTCGGCCAGAGCTTGGTTAAATCAGTTGGCACCTCGCAGCATATACAGTTGGGAAGAGCTCGCCCGAGTGTTTGTTAGAACCTTTGAAGGTACTTGCAAACGGCCGGCAGGGCTAATAGAATTGCAGTCCTGCGTGCAGAAACCGAATGAGACCTTGAGAGATTACATCCAGAGGTGGATCACATTGCACCATACAGTGGAGAATGTGTCAGATCACCAAGCAGTTTGTGCCTTCAAGGAAGGTGTTAAGTATCGAGAGCTGAATCTGAAATTCGGTCGGACAGGAGATATGTCCCTGACTCGGATGATGGAGATTGCCACCAAGTATGCTAACGGTGAAGAAGAAGACCGACTCCGGAGTGGCAAGCATAAAAAAGTCGCCCAGGAAACCAGAGGAGGGACTTCCAATCGGAAGCAGAAGCGTAAGGCAGAACCAGCTGCTCCTGGTGAGGCTTTAGTTGTGGCTCAAGGAAAGTTCAAGGGGAAGCCCAAAGGGCCCTGGAACCCCAAGAAGGTAAAAGATCAAGACGGAAATGATGTATTAGATTTGCCCTGTCACATTCACATCAAGAAGGATGAAGAGGGTAATTTGATTTACCCTAAACACACCACTCGACAGTGTCGGCTCCTGATCCAACAGTTCCGGGAGAAACAGCCCAAGGAGAAGGAAAAGGAGTCGGACAAGGGGATGATAAGGAACAAGACGATGACGATTTTCGCAACGTCAATTCCACTCTGATGATTTTTGCTGATGTTGAAAGCAAAAGTCAACTGAAAGTTATCAACAGAGAGGTGAACATGGTTGCTCCGGCAACACCAAGTTATTTGAAGTGGTCCCAGACTGCCATCACATTCGACCAGTCTGACCACCCAGCACGTATAGCCACCCCTGGGAGGCAAGAGTTGGTGGTCGGCCTAGTTGTTGAAGGCACTCGATTGACTAAAGTGTTGATGGATGGTGGTAGTGGCCTGAATATCCTGTACGCTGAGACCTTGAAGGGAATGGGCATTCCGATGTCCAAGCTTGGTGAAAGCAACATGAGCTTCCATGGCGTTATACCTGGCAAGAAGGCTGAATCACTCGGTCAGATCGCCCTTGATGTGGTTTTCGGTGATTCCAAGAATTACCGCAAAGAGAAGTTGACATTTGAAGTAGTGGATTTCCAGAGTGCTTATCATGTTATTCCGGGCAGGCCTGCTTATGCACGTTTTATGGCTCGACCATGTTACGTGTACCTCAAATTGAAGATGCCTGGTCCCAAAGGAGTGATTACTATCACTGGCAATCGACAGAAAGCGGAAGAGTGCTTCCAGAAGGGCTCAAAAATCGCCGATGCACAAATGGTAGCAGTTGAAATGCAAGAATATCGGAAGAATGCATATCCGAGTGATTTGCTGCGCTCCAAGAAGCCTGCCACTGATTCTGCATTTCAGTCGACCGGTGAAACCAAGCCGATTCATATTCACCCGACCGATCCTAGTGCTGCTCCTACTCATATTTCAACTTCACTCGACGGCAAATAGGAAGAAGCGTTCATCCAGTTCCTCCGTGAGAACTGGGACATCTTCGCATGGAAACCTTCTGACATGCCGGGTGTACCCAGGGGACTGGCTGAGCATCGTTTGCGAGTCGACCCGAAAGTGAAGTCGGTCAAGGAACATCTTCGACGGTCCGCCGTACAGAAGAGAAAGGCAATTGGCAAGGAAGTGGCTCGGCTCCTGGCGGCTGAGTTCATCCGAGAGATTTACCACTCCGAGTGGCTTGCCAATGTTGTCGTGGTCCCCAAGAAAGACAATTCACTTCGCATGTGCATTGACTTCAAGCATATCAATCGGGCCTGCCCGAAAGATCATTTTCCTCTTCCCCGCATCGACCAAATCGTCGACTCGACTGCGGGGTGTGAGCGATTGTCCTTTCTGGACGCCTATTCCAGGTATCATCATATCCGACTGTATGGACCCGATGAGATAAAAAGGGCTTTCATCACTCCATTCGGATGCTTCTGT
Organism: Triticum aestivum; assembly: GCF_018294505.1. Classification (NCBI taxonomy): domain Eukaryota; kingdom Viridiplantae; phylum Streptophyta; class Magnoliopsida; order Poales; family Poaceae; genus Triticum; species Triticum aestivum. The sequence goes on from NC_057796.1 coordinate 447,534,217, forward strand.
TATGTCACCATGCCATTCGGCCTGAAGAACGCTGGAGCCACATTCATGAGGATGATTCAGAAGTGCCTGCTCACTCAAATCAGTCGGAATGTGGAAGCATACATGGATGACATTGTGGTCAAGTCACGAAAAGGTTCCGACCTTTTGGCTGACCTTGCTGAAACTTTTGCCAACCTCAGAAGGTATGATATCAAGCTTAATCCATCAAAGTGCACATTCGGAGTTCCTGGCGGAAAGCTACTCGGTTTCCTCGTTTCCGAACGAGGGATCGACGCAAATCCAGAGAAAGTTAGTGCCATACTCCGGATGAAGCGCCCTGTGTGCGTGCATGATGTCCAGAAGCTTACTGGTTGTTTGGCCGCCTTGAGTCGATTCATTTCTCGCCTCGATGAAAAGGCATTGCTTCTTTACCGATTGATGAAGAAATCTGATAAGTTCAAGTGTACTCCTGAAGCTGATGCAGCATTTGCAGAGCTCAAAGCCCTGCTTTCCACCCAGCCGGTGCTCGCTGCCCCAATCAGCAAAGAGCCTTTACTGTTTTATATTGCAGCCATTGGACAAGTTGTCAGTACTGTACTCACGGTCGAGCGGGAAGAATAAGGAAAAGCCTATAAAGTTCAGCGCCCAGTATACTATGTTTCTGAAGTTCTGACTCCATCCAAGCAAAGATATGTTGGGGAACGTAGTAATTTCAAAATTTTCCTACGCACACGCAAGATCATGGTGATGCATAGCAACGAGAGGGGAGAGTGTTGTCCACGTACCCTCGTAGACCGACAGCGGAAGCGTTATCACAACGCGGTTGATGTAGTCGTACGTCTTCACGATCCGACCGATCAAGTACCGAACGTACGGCACCTCCGAGTTCTACACACGTTCAGCTCGATGACGTCCCTCGAACTCCGATCCAGCCGAGTGTTGAGGGAGAGTTTCGTCAGCACGACGGCGTGGTGACGATGATGATGTTCCACCGACGCAGGGCTTCGCTTAAGCTCCGCAACGGTATTATCGAGGTGTAATATGGTGGAGGGGGGCACCGCACACGGCTAAGAGATCTCAAGGATCAATTGTTGTGTCTCTGGGGTGCCCCCCTGCCCCCATATATAAAGGAGCAAGGGGGAGGCAGCCGGCCAAGGGGAGAGGCGCGCCATAGGGGGGAGTCCTACTCCCACCGGGAGTAGGACTCCTCCTTTCCTTGTGGGAGTAGGAGAAGGGAAGGGGGAAGGAGAAAGAAGGAAGGGTGCGCCCCCCTTCCCTAGTCCAATTCGGACCAGACCAAGGGGAGGGGTGCGGCCACCCTTGAGGCCCTTTTTCTTCTTTCCCGTATGGCCCAATAAGGCCCAATACGTATTCCCGTAACTCTCTGGTACTCCGAAAAATACCCGAATCACTCGGAACCTTTCCGAAGTCCGAATATAGTCGTCCAATATATCGATCTTTACGTCTCGACCATTTCGAGACTCCTCGTCATATCCCCGATCTCATCCGGGACTCCGAACTCCTTCGGTACATCAAAACTCAATAAAACTGTCATTGTAACGTTAAGCGTGCGGACCCTATGGTTCGAGAACTATGTAGACATGACCGAGACACGTCTCCGATCAATAACCAATAGCGGGACCTGGATGCCCCTATTGGCTCCCACATATTCTATGAAGATCTTTATCGGTCAGACCGCATAACAACATACGTTGTTCCCTTTGTCACCGGTATGTTACTTGCTCGAGATTTGATCGTCGGTATCTCGATACCTAGTTCAATCTCGTTACCGGCAAGTCTCTTTACTCGTTTCGTAACACATCATCCCGCAACTAACTCATTAGTCACAATGCTTGCAAGGCTTATAGTGATGTGCATTACCGAGTGGGCCCAAAGATACCTCTCCGACAATTGGAGTGACAAATCCTAATCTCGAAATACGCCAACCCAACAAGTACCTTTGGAGACACCTGTAGAGCACCTTTATAATCACCCATTTACGTTGTGACGTTTGGTAGCACACAAAGTGTTCCTCCGGTAAACGGGAGTTGCATAATCTCATAGTCATAGGAACATGTATAAGTCATGAAGAAAGCAATAGCAACATACTAAACGATCAGGTGCTAAGCTAACGGAATGGGTCAAGTCAATCACGTCATTCTCCTAATGAGGTGATCTCATTAATCAAATGACAACTCATGTCTATGGCTAGGAAACATAACCATCTTTGATTAACGAGCTAGTCAAGTAGAGGCATACTAGTGACACTCTGTTTGTCTATGTATTCACACATGTATTATGTTTCCGGTTAATACAATTCTAGCATGAATAATAAACATTTATCATGATATAAGGAAATATATAATACTTTGTTATTGCCTCTAGGGCATATTTCCTTCAAGATATCCACATTATCAGAAGCTCGTTTATGGGATTTACATGACCACGAAGAAGGTTGCACACTATTTCTCTGATCACTCCATTACAGTCGTCAGCGACGCACCATTGTCAGAGATTCTGAACAATAGAGATGCAACTGGTCGAGTGGCAAAGTGGGCGATTGAACTACTTCCCTTAGATATCAAGTTTGAGGCAAAGAAAGCTATCAAGTCCCAGGCAATAGCAGATTTCCTCGCCGAGTGGGTTGAGCAACAACTGCCGACTCAAATTCACTCGGAGCATTGGACCATGTTCTTTGACGGATCCAAGATGCTGAATGGTTCCGGTGCTGGGGTGGTATTAGTATCCCCCCGAGGTGATAAACTCAGCTATGTTCTCCAGATTCATTTTGACTCCTCCAACAACGAAGCTGAATATGAAGCACTTCTGTACGGGTTGCGTATGGCCATTTCACTCGGCGTCTGTCGCCTCATGGTCTACGGTGACTCGGATTTAGTGGTCAATCAAGTGATGAAGGAGTGGGATGTCAGAAGCCCGGCTATGACTGGCTATTGTAATGCAGTGAGAAAGTTAGAGGAGAAGTTTGAAGGGTTAGAGCTCCATCACATACCTCGACTGAAAAATCAAGCAGCTGATGATTTGGCAAAGATAGGTTCCAAGAGGGAGGCCATTCCCAGCAATGTGTTCTTGGAGCATATTCACACACCTTCAGTTCAGGAAGATCCTTTCACCGAAGAACCCCCACAACCAAAGAGTGCCACTGATCCGACTGATGTCGAGGTCCCAGCTGTGGTCGACTTGATCATGGATGTTTTGGTCATCACTCCCGACTGGACAGTGCCATACATCGCTTACATTCTTAGGAAAGAGCTCCCAGAGGATGAGGAAGAGGCTCGTCAGATCGTCCGTCGATCCAAAGCCTTTACCGTGATAAAAGGACAGCTGTTTAGAGAAAGTGTAATTGGAGTCAGCCAGAAATGCATAACACCAGAAGAAGGTCGAGTGATCCTTAATGACATCCACTCGGGGACCTGTGTGTTGGAAATATGCCCTAGAGGCAATAATAAAATGGTTATTATTATATTTACTTGTTCATGATAATTGTCTATTGTTCATGCTATAATTATGTTATCCGGAAATCGTAATACATGTGTGAATACATAGACCACAACATGTCCCTAGTGAGCCTCTAGTTGACTAGCTCGTTGATCAACAGATAGTCATGGTTTCCTGACTATGGACATTGGATGCCATTGATAACGGGATCACATCATTAGGAGAATGATGTGATGGACAAGACCCAATCCTAAGCATAGCACAAGATCGTGTAGTTCGTTTGCTAGAGCTTTTCCAAATGTCAAGTACCATTTCCTTAGACCATGAGATTGTGCAACTCCCGGATACCATAGGAGTGCTTTGGGTGTGCCAAACGTCACAACGTAACTGGGTGGCTATAAAGGTGCACTACGGGTATCTCCGAAAGTGTCTGTTGGGTTGGCACGAATCGAGACTGGGATTTGTCACTCCGTATGACGGAGAGGTATCTCTGGGCCCACTCGGTAATGCATCATCATAATGAGCTCAATGTGACCAAGTATTTGGTCATGGGATCATGCATTACGGTACGATTAAAGTGACTTGCCGGTAACGAGATTGAACAAGGTATTGGGATACCGACGATCGAATCTCGGGCAAGTAACGTACCGATTGACAAAGGGAATTGTATACGGGGTTGATTGAATCCTCGACATTGTGGTTCATCCGATGAGATCATCGTGGAACATGTGGGAGCCAACATGGGTATCCAGATCCCGCTGTTGGTTATTGACCGGAGAGTCGTCTCGGTCATGTCTGCATGTCTCCCGAACCCGTAGGGTCTACACACTTAAGGTTCGGTGACGCTAGAGTTGTAGAGATATTAGTATGCGGTTAACCGAAAGTTGTTCGGAGTCCCGGATGAGATCCCGGACGTCACGAGGAGTTCCGGAATGGTCCGGAGGTAAAGATTTATATATGGGGAGTCCTATTTTGGCCACCGGAAAATGTTCGGGATTTTTCGGTATTGTACCGGGAAGGTTCTAGAAGGTTCCGAAGTGGGGCCCACCTGCATGGGGGGACCCACATGAACATGGGTAGTGGGGGCAAGGCCCCACACCCCTGGTCAAGGCGCACCAAGATCCCACCTTAGAAGGAATAAGATCATATCCCGAAGGGATAAGATCAAGATCCCTAAAAAAGGGGGATAACAATCGGTGGGGAAGGGAAATGATGGGATTTCTTTCCCCCCACCTTTGCCAACGCCCCAATGGACTTGGAGGGCAAGAAACCAGCCCCCTCCACCCCTATATATAGTGGGGAGGCGCATGGGAGCAGCACCCAAGCCCCTGGCGCCTCCCTCTCCCTCCCATGACACCTCTCCTTCTCGCTGAGCTTGGCGAAGCCCTGCCGAGATCCCCGCTGCTTCCACCACCACGCCGTCGTGCTGCTGGATCTCCATGAACCTCTCCCTCCCCTTGCTGGATCAAGAAGGAGGAGACGTCTTCCCAACCGTACGTGTGTTGAACGCGGAGGTCCCGTCCGTTCGGCGCTCGGTCATCGGTGATTTGGATCACGACGAGTACGACTCCATCAACCCCGTTCACTTGAACGCTTCCGCTCGCGATCTACAAGGGTATGTAGATGCACTCTTTTCCCTCTCGTTGCTAGAAGACTCCATAGATTGTTCTTGGTGATGCGTAGAAAAATTTTAATTTCTGCAACGATCCCCAACAGTGGCATCATGAGCTAGGTCTATGCGTAGTTTCTATGCACGAGTAGAACACAAACTTGTTGTGGGCGTAGATGTTGTCAATTTTCTTGCCACTACTAGTCTTATCTTGATTCGGTGGCATCGTGGGATGAAGTGGCCCGGACCGACCTTACACGTACGCTTACGTGAGACAGGTTCCACGGACTGACATGCACTAGTTGCATAAGGTGGTAGCGGGTGTCTGTCTCTCCCACTTTAGTCGGATCGGATTCGATGAAAAGGGTCCTTATGAAGGGTAAATATAAATTGGCATATCACGTTGTGGTTTTGGCATAGGTAAGAATCGTTCTTGCTAGAAACCTATAGCAGCCACGTAAAAGTTTGCAACAACAATCAGAGGACGTCTAACTTGTTTTTGCAGCAAGTGTCATGTGATGTGATATGGCCAGAAGGATGTCATGAATGATATATGTGATGTATGAGATTGATCATGTTCTTGTAATAGGAACCACGACTTGAATGTCGATGAGTATGACAACCGGCAGGAGCCATAGGAGTTGTCTTTATTTTTTGTATGACCTGCGTGTCATTGAATAACGCCATGTAAATTACTTTACTTTATTGCTAAACACGTTAGCCATAGAAGTAGAAGTAATCGTTGGCGTGACAACTTCATGAAGACACGATGATGTAGATCATGGTGTCATGCTGGTGACGAAGATGATCATGGCTCCCCGAAGATGGAGATCAAAGGAGCAAAATGATATTGGCCATATCATGTCACTATTTGATTGCATGTGATGTTTATCATGTTTTACATCTTATTTGCTTAGAACGACGGTAGCTTAAATAAGATGATCCCTCGCAATAATTTCAAGAAAGTGTCCCCCCTAACTATGCACCGTTGCGAAGGTTCGTTGTTTCGAAGCACCACGTGATGATCGGGTGTGATAGATTCTAACGTTCGAATACAACGGGTGTAAGCCAGATTTACACACGCAATACACTTAGGTTGAATTGACGAGCCTAGCATGTACAGACATGGCCTCGGAACACGGAAGAACGAAAGGTCGAGCATGAGTCGTATAGAAGATACGATCAACATGAAGATGTTCACCGATGTTGACTAGTCCGTCTCACGTGATGATCGGACACGGCCTAGTTGACTCGGATCATGTTTCACTTAGATGACTAGAGGGATGTCTATCTGAGTGGGAGTTCATTGAATAATTTGATTAGATGAACTTAATTATCATGAACTTAGTCTAAAATCTTTACAATATGTCTTGTAGATCAAATGGCCCACGCTAATGTTGCCCTCAACTTCAACGCGTTCCTAGAGAAAACCAAGCTGAAAGATGATGGCAGCAACTATACAGACTGGGTCCGGAACCTGAGGATCATCCTCATAGCTGCCAAGAAAGATTATGTCCTAGAAGCACCGCTAGGTGACGCACCCATCCTAGAGAACCAAGACGTTATGAACGCTTGGCAGCAGCGTGCTGATGATTACTCCCTCGTTCAGTGCAGCATGCTTTACAGCTTAGAACCGGGGCTCCAAAAGCCTTTTGAGCAACACGGAGCATATGAGATGTTCGAAGAGCTGAAAATGGTTTTCCAAGCTCATGCCCGGGTCGAGAGATATGAAGTCTCCGACAAGTTCTTCAGTTGTAAGATGGAGGAAAATAGTTCTGTCAGTGAGCACATACTCAAAATGTCTGGTTTACACAACCGCTTGACTCAGCTGGGAGTTAATCTCCCGGATGACGCGGTCATTGACAGAATTCTTCAGTCGCTTCCACCGAGCTACAAGAGCTTTGTGATGAACTTCAATATGCAGGGGATGGAAAAGACCATTCCTGAGGTATATTCAATGCTGAAATCAGCGGAGGTGGAGATCAAAAAGGAACATCAAGTGTTGATGGTGAATAAAACCACTAAGTTCAAGAAAGGCAAGGGTAAGAAGAACTTCAAGAAGGACAGCAAGGGAGTTGCCGCGCCCGGTAAGCCAGTTGCCGGGAAGAAGCCAAAGAATGGACCCAAGCCTGAGACTGAGTGCTTTTATTGCAAGGGAAGTGGTCACTGGAAGCGGAACTGCCCCAAGTACTTAGCGGACAAGAAGGCCGGAAACACCAAAGGTATATGTGATATACATGTTATTGATGTGTACCTTACTAGCACTCGTAGTAGCTCCTGGGTATTTGATACCGGTGCGGTTGCTCATATTTGTAACTCAAAACAGGAGCTGCGGAATAAACGGAGACTGGCAAAGGACGAGGTGACGATGCGCGTCGGGAATGTTTCCAAGGTCGATGTGATCGCCGTCGGCACGCTACCTCTACATTTACCTACGGGATTAGTTTTAAACCTCAATAATTGTTATTTAGTGCCAGCTTTGAGCATGAACATTGTATCTGGATCTCGTTTAATGCGAGATGGCTACTCATTTAAATCTGAGAATAATGGTTGTTCTATTTATATGAGAGATATGTTTTATGGTCATGCCCCGCTGGTCAATGGTTTATTCTTAATGAATCTCGAACGTGATGTTACACATATTCATAGTGTGAATACCAAAAGATGTAAAGTTGATAACGATAGTCCCACATACTTGTGGCACTGTCGCCTTGGTCACATTGGTGTCAAGCGCATGAAGAAGCTCCATGCTGATGGACTTTTAGAGTCTCTCGATTATGAATCATTTGACACATGCGAACCATGCCTCATGGGAAAAATGACCAAGACTCTGTTCTCCGGAACAATGGAGCGAGCAACCAACTTATTAGAAATCATACATACTGATGTGTGCGGTCCAATGAGTGTTGAGGCTCGCAGAGGCTATCGTTATGTTCTCACTCTCACTCTCACTGATGACTTGAGTAGATATGGGTATGTCTACCTAATGAAACACAAGTCTGAGACCTCTGAAAAGTTCAAGGAATTTCAGAATGAGGTTGAGAATCAACGTGACAGGAAAATAAAATTCTTACGATCAGATCGTGGAGGGGAATATTTGAGTCACGAATTTGGCACACACTTAAGGAAATGTGGAATAGTTTCACAACTCACGCCGCCTGGAACACCTCAGCGAAATGGTGTGTCCGAACGTCGTAATCGCACTCTATTGGATATGGTGCGATCTATGATGTCTCTTACCGATCTACCGCTCTCATTTTAGGGCTATGCTTTAGAGACTGCCGCATTCACTTTAAATAGGGCTCCGTCGAAATCCGTTGAGACGACACCGTATGAATTATGGTTTGGAAAGAAACCTAAGCTGTCGTTTCTAAAAGTTTGGGGATGCGATGCTTATGTCAAGAAACTTCAACCTGAAAAGCTCGAACCCAAGTCAGAAAAATGCGTCTTCATAGGATACCCTAAGGAAACCATTGGGTATACCTTCTACCTCAGATCCGAAGGAAAGATCTTCGTTGCCAAGAACGGGTCCTTTCTGGAGAAAGAGTTTCTCTCGAAAGAAGTAAGTGGGAGGAAAGTGGAACTTGATGAGATGACCCCTCTCGAACCGGAAAGTAGCGCAGCACAAGAAAATGTTTCTGTGGTGCCTGCACCGACTAGAGAGGAAGTTAATGATGACGATCATGATCAAGTTACCACTGAACTTCGTAGGTCCACAAGGACACGTTCCGCACCAGAGTGGTACGGCAACCCTGTCTTGGAAATCATGTTGTTGGACAACGGTGAACCTTCGAACTATGAAGAAGCAATGGCGGGTCCAGATTCCAACAAATGGCTTGAAGCCATGCAATCCGAGATAGGATCCATGTATGAAAACAAAGTGTGGACTTTGACAGACTTGCCCGATGATCGGCGAGCGATAGAAAATAAATGGATCTTTAAGAAGAAGACGGACGCGGATGGAAATGTTACCATCTATCAAGCTCGACTTGTCGCTAAGGGTTATCGACAAGTTCAAGGAGTTGACTACGATGAGACTTTCTCACCCGTAGCGAAGCTGAAGTCCGTCCGAATCATGTTAGCAATTGCCGCATACTATGATTATGAGATATGGCAAATGGACGTCAAAACGGCATTCCTTAACGGCTTTCTTAAGGAAGAATTGTATATGATGCAGCCGGAAGGTTTTGTCGATCCTAAGAATGCTAACAAGGTATGCAAGCTCCAGCACTCCATCTATGGGCTGGTGCAAGCATCTCGGAGTTGGAACATTCGATTTGATGAGATGATCAAAGCGTTTGGGTTTACACAGACTTATGGAGAAGCCTGTATTTACAAGAAAGTGAGTGGGAGCTCTGTAGCATTTCTCATATTATATGTGGATGACATACTGTTGATGGGAAATGATATAGAATTCCTGGGAGGCATAAAGGCCTACTTGAACAAGTGTTTTTCAATGAAGGACCTTGGAGAAGCTGCTTATATATTAGGCATCAAGATCTATAGAGATAGATCAAGACGCCTCATTGGTCTTTCACAAAGTATGTACCTTGACAAGATATTGAAGAAGTTCAATATGGATCAGTCCAAGAAGGGGTTCTTGCCTGTATTGCAAGGTGTGCAATTGAGCACGGCTCAATGCCCGACCACGGCAGAAGATAGAGAAAAGATGAGTGTCGTCCCCTATGCCTCGGCCATAGGGTCTATTATGTATGCCATGCTGTGTACCAGACCTGATGTAAACCTTGCCGTAAGTTTGGTAGGAAGGTACCAAAGTAATCCCGGCATGGAACACTGGACAGCGGTCAAGAATATCCTGAAGTACCTGAAGAGGACTAAGGATATGTTTCTCGTTTATGGAGGTGACGAAGAGCTCGTCGTAAAGGGTTACGTCGATGCTAGTTTCGACACAGATCTGGATGACTCTAAGTCACAAACCGGATACGTGTATATTTTGAATGGTGGGGCAGTAAGCTGGTGCAGTTGCAAGCAAAGCGTTGTGGCGGGATCTACATGTGAAGCGGAATACATGGCGGCCTCAGAGGCAGCACAAGAAGCAATCTGGGTGAAGGAGTTCATTACCGACCTAGGAGTTATTCCCAATGCGTCGGGCCCGATGACTCTCTTCTGTGACAACACTGGAGCTATTGCCCTTGCCAAGGAGCCCAGGCTTCACTGGAAGACCAGGCATATCAACCGTCGCTTCAACTCCATTCGTGAAAATGTTCAAAATGGAGACATAGATATTTGTAAAGTACATACGGACCTGAATGTAGCAGATCCGTTGACTAAACCTCTCCCTAGAGCAAAACATGATCAACACCAGAACTCTACGGGTGTTCGATTCATCACAATGTAACTAGATTATTAACTCTAGTGCAAGTGGGAGACTGTTGGAAATATGCCCTAGAGGCAATAATAAAATGGTTATTATTATATTTCCTTGTTCATGATAATTGTCTATTGTTCATGCTATAATTGTGTTATCCGGAAATCGTAATACATGTGTGAATACATAGACCACAACATGTCCCTAGTGAGCCTCTAGTTGACTAGCTCGTTGATCAACAGATAGTCATGGTTTCCTGACTATGGACATTGGATGCCATTGATAATGGGATCACATCATTAGGAGAATGATGTGATGGACAAGACCCAATCCTAAGCATAGCACAAGATCGTGTAGTTCGTTTGCTAGAGCTTTTCCAAATGTCAAGTATCATTTCCTTAGACCATGAGATTGTGCAACTCCCGGATACCATAGGAGTGCTTTGGGTGTGCCAAACGTCACAACGTAACTGGGTGGCTATAAAGGTGCACTACGGGTATCTCCGAAAGTGTCTGTTGGGTTGGCACGAATCGAGACTGGGATTTGTCACTCCGTATGACGGAGAGGTATCTCTGGGCCCACTCGGTAATGCATCATCATAATGAGCTCAATGTGACCAAGTATTTGGTCATGGGATCATGCATTACGGTACGATTAAAGTGACTTGCCGGTAACGAGATTGAACAAGGTATTGGGATACCGACGATCGAATCTCGGGCAAGTAACGTATCGATTGACAAAGGGAATTGTATACGGGGTTGATTGAATCCTCGACATTGTGGTTCATCCGATGAGATCATCGTGAAACATGTGGGAGCCAACATGGGTATCCAGATCCCGCTGTTGGTTATTGACCGGAGAGTCGTCTCGGTCATGTCTGCATGTCTCCTGAACCCGTAGGGTCTACACACTTAAGGTTCGGTGACGCTAGAGTTGTAGAGATATTAGTATGCGGTTAACCGAAAGTTGTTCGGAGTCCCGGATGAGATCCCGGACGTCACGAGGAGTTCCGGAATGGTCCGGAGGTAAAGATTTATATATGGGGAGTCCTATTTTGGCCACCGGAAAATGTTCGGGATTTTTCGGTATTGTACCGGGAAGGTTCTAGAAGGTTCCGAAGTGGGGCCCACCTGCATGGGGGGACCCACATGAACATGGGTAGTGGGGGCAAGGCCCCACACCCCTGGTCAAGGCGCACCAAGATCCCACCTTAGAAGGAATAAGATCATATCCCGAAGGGATAAGATCAAGATCCCTAAAAAAGGGGGATAACAATCGGTGGGGAAGGGAAATGATGGGATTTCTTTCCCCCCACCTTTGCCAACGCCCCAATGGACTTGGAGGGCAAGAAACCAGCCCCCTCCACCCCTATATATAGTGGGGAGGCGCATGGGAGCAGCACCCAAGCCCCTGGCGCCTCCCTCTCCCTCCCGTGACACCTCTCCTTCTCGCTGAGCTTGGCGAAGCCCTGCCGAGATCCCCGCTGCTTCCACCACCACGCCGTCGTGCTGCTGGATCTCCATGAACCTCTCCCTCCCCCTTGCTGGATCAAGAAGGAGGAGACGTCTTCCCCAACTGTACGTGTGTTGAACGCGGAGGTCCCGTCCGTTCGGCGCTCGGTCATCGGTGATTTGGATCACGACGAGTACGACTCCATCAACCCCGTTCACTTGAACGCTTCCGCTCGCGATCTACAAGGGTATGTAGATGCACTCTTTTCCCTCTTGTTGCTAGAAGACTCCATAGATTGTTCTTGGTGATGCGTAGAAAAAATTTAATTTCTGCAACGATCCCCAACACTGTGGTCACCATGCGTCCTCTCGGACCATTGTGGCCAAAGCATACCGAGCGGGATTCTATTGGCCGCAAGCAAATGAGATGGCAAAAGAAATAGTCGACAAATGTGAAGGTTGCCAATTTTACTCCAACATGTCCTACAAGCCCGCATCAGCCCTGAAGACAATTCCACTCGTCTGGCCCTTTGTTGTTTGGGGATTGGATATGGTCGGACCTTTGAGAACTAGTAGGAGTGGCTTCACTCATGTGCTCGTGGCAGTCGACAAATTCACCAAATGGATTGAAGCAAAGCCTATCAAAAATCTTGAAGCCAGTACTGCTGTCAGCTTCATCAGAGAGTTAACATTCAGATATGGTGTTCCGCACAGCATCATCACTGATAATGGTTCAAACTTCGATTCTGATGAGTTTAAAGCCTTCTGCGCTTCCCAAGGTACTCGAGTCGACTATGCTTCAGTCGCGCACCCCCAGTCGAATGGACAAGCTGAAAGAGCAAACGGATTGATTCTCAAAGGACTGAAACCCCGACTGATGCGTGACCTCAAACACGCAGCAGGCGCCTGGGTCGATGAACTTCCATCAGTGCTTTGGGGATTGAGGACAACTCCCAATCAGTCGACTGGCCGAACTCCATTCTTCCTGGTCTATGGAGCTGAGGCTGTACTTCCGAGTGACTTGCTCCACAATGCACCTCGAGTCGAGCTTTTCTCAGAAGATGAAGCAGAACAGGCACGGCAAGACGCAGTTGATCTCCTGGAAGAGGAAAGAGAGATGGCCTTGATCCGGTCGACTATCTATCAGCAAGACCTGCGTCGATTCCATGCCAGAAACGTGAGGGCTCGAGCATTTCAAGAGGGAGACTTGGTTCTTCGAGTGGATCAGCAGAAACCACACAAGCTCGCCCCTGCTTGGGAAGGCCCCTTCATCGTCACCAAAGTGCTCCACAACGGAGCATACCGCCTCTACAATGTCGAGCACAATAAAGACGAGCCACGCGCTTGGAATGCGGAGCTGCTCTGCCCCTTTTACACTTAAAACATCCAGACTGTTGAGATGTAATAAGAAATACCTTCTAGTTTGATTATCAAAGACACCGTTTTACAGTCTCCTAAATGATTGTTGTTTCCTTTTCTTTATATGTTTCAAATCCCCAAGTGGGTGCCTTAGATGCGAATCCGTTTCGCCTAAGTTTGCAATACTGTCGAGTGAAGAGCAAGCCTCTCACTCGGAAGCTTAGTTGCGAATCCGTTTCTCCTAAGTTTGGAAAATCCTACCGAGTGAAGAGCCAGCCTCTCACTCGGGGGCTTAGCTGCGAATCCGTTTCGCCCAAGTTTTGAAAATCCTACCGAGTGGAGCAAGCCTCTCACTCGGGGGCTTAGCTATAGTCCAGTACTCGCCTAAGTTTAAAAAATCCTACCGAGTGGTGAGCAAGCCTCTCACTCGGGGGCTTAGCTGCAGTCCAGTACTTGCCTAAGTTTAAAAAATCCTACCGAGTGGTGAGCAAGCCTCTCACTCGGGGGCTTAGCTGCAGTCCAGTACTCGCCTAAGTTTTGAAAATCCTACCGAGTGGTGGGCAACCCTCTCACTCGGGGGCTTAGCTGTAGTCCAGTACTCGCCTAAGTTTAAAAAATCCTACCGAGTGGTGAGCAACCCTCCCACTCGGGGGCTTAGCTGCAGTCCAGTACTCGCCTAAGTTTAAAAATCCTACCGAGTGGTGAGCAACCCCCCCCCCCCACTCGGGGGCTTAGCTGCAGTCCAGTACTCACCTAAGTTTAAAAAATCCTACCGAGTGGCGAGCAAGCCTCTCACTCGGGGGCTTAGCTGCAGTCCAGTACTCGTGTAAGTTTAAAAAATCCTACCGAGTCGTGAGCAAGCCTCTCACTCGGGGGCTTAGCTGCAGTCCAGTACTCGCCTAAGTTTAAAAAATCCTACCAAGTGGTGAGCAAGCCTCTCACTCGGGGGCTTAGCTGCAGTCCAGTACTCGCCTAAATTTAAAAAATCCTACCGAGTGGTGAGCAAGCCTCTCACTCGGGGGCTTAGCTGCAGTCCAGTACTCGCCTAAGTTTTGAAAATCCTACCAAGTGGTGAGCAACCCTCCCACTCGGGGGCTTAGCTGCAGTCCAGTACTCGCCTAAGTTTAAAAATCCTACCGAGTGGTGAGCAACCCTCCCACTCGGGGGCTTAGCTGCAGTCCAGTACTCGCCTAAGTTTAAAAATCCTACCGTGTGGTGAGCAACCCTCCCACTCGGGGGCTTAGCTGCAGTCCAGTACTCGCCTAAGTTTAAAAATCCTACCGAGTGGTGAGCAAACCTCCCACTCGGGGGCTTAGCTGCAGTCCAGTACTCGCCTAAGTTTAAGAAATCCTACCGAGTGGTGAGCAACCCTCCCACTCGGGGGCTTAGTTGCAGTCCAGTACTTGCCTAAGGTTAAAAATCCTACCGAGTGGTGATCAACCCTCCCACTCGGGGGCTTAGCTGCAGTCCAGTACTCGCCTAAGTTTAAGAAATCCTACCGAGTGGTGAGCAACCCTCCCACTCAGGGGCTTAGTTGCAGTCCAGTACTTGCCTAAGGTTAAAAATCCTACCGAGTGGTGATCAACCCTCCCACTCGGGGGCTTAGCTGCAGTCCAGTACTCGCCTAAGTTTGAAACACGCCCATATCCGCAAGGACGACGAGGTGCAGGTCGACTGCAACCTTCTCCTTCGGAGCTGCGCCACAAGTACAACGTGCGCTCCATCCCTATCCGCAAGGACGACGAGGTGCAGGTCGACTGCAACCTTCTCCTTCGGAGCTGCACCACAAGTACAACGTGCGCTTCATCCCTATCCGCAAGGACGACGAGGTGCAGGTCGACTGCAACCTTCTCCTTCAGAGCTGCGCCACACGTACAACGTGCGCTTCATCCCTATCCGCAAGGACGACGAGGTGTAGGTCGACTGGAACCTCCTCCTCAGGGCTGCATCTCAAGTACAAAGATTATTCCGAGTGAAGAACAGGATCCGCTCGAAGGCAAACACAAGCATATTCAGAGATAAACCAAGTTCAGATAAATCCTAAAGTTCAAGACAACGGATCAAAGTACTCGGGCATTCAGCCTGAAGGAGTTTAACGATTACAAAATCACTCGGCATACCGAGGCGAATTTAAGGTGGGGCGTAAAGTTTGTTCACTCCGCAGGAGGAGGACTAGTAGGCTCGACGAACTCGTCCAGGTCGATTCCGTCAGCGATCCGAGTGGCGGCAGCGATAAAGGTTTTCATGAAAGACTGGAAGTCGTGCTTCTTGGTATTGGCAACCCTAATCGCCGCCAGCTTCTCCTCTCGCGCTTCCTTGCAGTGGACACGAACCAAGGACAGAGCCACGTCAGCACCACACCGAGTCGAAGACTTCTTCCACTCTTGCACTCGACCAGGGATCTCGTTAAGTCGAGTCATCAGAGACTCGAGGTCATTCTGGAGCGTTGCCCTTGGCCAGAGTGTTGTGTCGATCCGCGACGTCGCGACTTTCAGTCGAGCAAGATAGTTGACAACGCCAGCAACGCGAGATTCCAGTCGGAGTATGTTCATGGCAGCTTCGTCCTTCACTGGAGAGAGGATGGGGTCCAGGCTTGTCTCAACTCGCCCAGTCTCCTCCTCGAAGTTCTGACAAAATTCTGCACGCACAATTCAAAAAGAGTCAGTAGTGGTATGACGAGTCGACGATGATAAGTCAGTCGAGTAAAAGGAAGCACCTTCAAGCATGGTGAACAACTTCTTGGCAAGACCTCCCAGAAAGTCCTCCAGTTCGTTCCGCTTGCGAGCAATGCCTTCCATCTTTTCGGTCAGGTTATTCTTGTCCTTCTTCAAACGGGTCGCCTCCTTGTTGGCCTCATCAAGAGAAGTTTTCAGTTTAGCATTCTCTTCCTCCAGCTTGCCGACTGAAGCCAGCTTCTGTTCAGCAAGGGCAGTTTTCTCTTTAGCCGTCTTCTGTGCGGCTACAAGTTCTTGATCTTTCTTGGCCAGAGCTTGGTTCAGAGTTTCTAACATCAAGATTCAGAAAGGGCGAAAAACGTCAAGATTCTGAAAGGGCAAACAACGTCCAGATTAAGAAGCAAATCAGTCGACAAATTCTGCTTACCAGTGGCCTCATCCTTGGCCTTCTGCAGATTTGTCTTGGCTAGCTCCAGATCAAGGTTGAGTTGAATCTGTTTCTTCTCCAGTTCGGCGAAGCGAGCCCCAAGTTCACAAGATTTCTGTAATCAAAGGACGGTCAATCGACGGATGGAGGAGTTGGTTTCTCCAGAATAGTAATCTGATAAATTCAGTAAACTCTAAGACTACTGCCGAATCAAACATCCAACAGTAGTCTTGGGGACTACACCCAGTGGGTGCACTTAGCGTGCCCCCACTGGTCCAGTTTACACTCGACATGGTCTGTCCAGCACGAGTGCAAAAAAAAGAGAAGAAGAGAGTTTTCAGACCATAGTCGACTGCCCGCAGTCGACCACGGTCTCGGGGACTACACCCAGTGGGTGCACTTAGCTTGCCCCCACTTGTTCAAGTTCCACTCGACATGGTCCGACCAGACCGAGTGAGGAAATTCTGATTCTAAGACTACAATCGACTGCCTGCAGTCAACTATAGTCTCAGGGACTACACCCAGTGGGTGCACTCAGCGTGCCCCCACTGGTTCAAGGATCCAATCAACACGACCTAGTCGACTCAAGATACAAATTTGTTCAGTGGCAAGTTAAAACACCCAGTGGGTGTACAAATGTGAAACACAGACAGATGCAAAGATTCCTCAAGGAAATATTTCCAGGTAGCATATCCTAACAGAACAAGCAACAAGCCGAAAGAGCCAGTCGGCAATCTGCTAACCTGGACGTTGCTCTGAAGAGCGGAGCTAGCGTCATAAGTGGCTTGGCTGGCTTCCCGGACCATCTTCATCTGCTCCATCATGATGCCCTCCTGGCGTATAGCTTCTCTGGCAGCACCCACCTGGTCCTCTGGGACGTGATGTGCGGCAAAAAGTGAAGGTGGATCAGCTGAAGTCTGTGCGGCTGACGCGGAAGGCTGAGCACTCGACAGTGGGATAGCGAAGGTGATAGAGGTTCGATTGGCATCGCCAGCCTCCTGGATCACCGATTCCGCCACCGGCGTCGACTGAGGCGTCTTGCCAGTGGACGTTTTCTTGCTTCGTCTTCCCAAAGGCCTCGGTGGCTCATCCTCTTCGTCGTCTGGGAGATCAATGATGTTGGGAGGAGTTGCAAAAAGATCAGTCGCCAAAAATTCATCCTCGTTGGTTATACCGCAGTTCAATCGACAAAATGAAGACAAGATCACGAAGGTTATACCTGGGTTGGAGGTGACCGCGTCTTCCATATCCTCATCCTCATTTCTGTAAGCAGAAGTCCCAGAGGTAGCGGCACTGCTAGTTTCAAGATTCATTCAGTCAAACCAAGGAAATAGTAGACAACACAGAACCTCGAGTAAAAGTGAAGACAAAACACTCACGCAGAGGCAACAAGGATGTCGATTTTGATTATGGGCAGTGCCTTCCGAGTCTTCTACACTACAACCTTGGACTGCTTCGGGCCTTTTCAGTCGGCGCCGGAGAAGACATCTGAGGACGCTTTGACGACTGCCCGGTCTGAACGGTCGCCTTGTCGCGGGCGCTTGCCGGATCGTGGGTGAGCTTGGATCACCTTTCCCTGTGGGGAGGTGAGTCGACCTCTTCCTCGTCACTTGGGTCATCGCTCTCCTCGTCCTCTTCACCATCAGAATGCCACTCGCCGCTCTCACCTCCGCTTGCCTCCCCCTCCGGGTCCTGTTCCTGCTCTCCGTTGGGCATCAAATACATCTCAGTAAGGGCCTAGAAGACAACAAACAAGACAAAGTCAGTCGGTCGACTATAAGCCGTTGCATGATAAATCAAGATAACACTCGGTAATTTAGAGTTGGACCTTGTCTGCTTCATACGATTGGTCGAGTGGAGGGATTCTCCTGGCCCCCCTGGGGTTATCTTTGTTGCCCGTGATACCCCTCAACCACTTCTCCACCGTATCCTCGTCGACTTCTTCTGGATGAACCCGAGTGGAATCTTCAATGCGCGAGTACATCCACATCGGATGGTCAAGGGCCTGAAGCGGCTGAATGCGTCGTCTGAGGAAGACCTCCAACAGATCCATACCAGTCACGCCCTCACGGATGAGGTGGACCACTCGCTCAACCAGCACCTTCACCTCTGCTTTCTCCCCCGGGGTCACTTTCAAGGCGGAGGGCTTCTCTACGCGAGCCATAGAAAAGGGGGGAAGTCCAGTCGACTGTCCTGGAGTCGGCTGGTCTTTGCAGTAAAACCAGGTCGACTGCCACCCTCGGACTGACTCGGGAAGGATTATGGCTGGGAAAGAGCTCTTACCCCTCATTTGAATCCCAAGACCCCCACACATCTGGATCACTTTTGTCCTCTCATCACTCGGATTAGCCTTATTGACCAACTGGGAGCAACATGTGAAAATGTGCTTGAAGAGGCCCCAGTGTGGTCGACAACCCAAGATATTCTCGCACAGAGACACGAACGCGGCAAGATACACGATGGTGTTGGGGGAAAAGTGATGGAGTTGTGCTCCAAAGAAGTTCAAGAAAGCTCGGAAAGAAGGATGCGGAGGCAAAGAAAACCCGCGGTCGCGTGAGTGGCGAGGAGGACGCACTCACCCTCCCGCGGTCGAGGCTCGGTCTCATCCTCCGGGAGCCGCGCGGATCCGTGGGGAATCAATCCCTCCTCTGCCAGATCGTCGATGTCGTCCTGGCGGATCGTCGACCGGATCCAATCGCCCTGGATCCAGCCGCGCGGCAGACCGGATCTCGACGAGGATCCGCCCCGGATGGACTTTTTCCCCTTCGCCTTCGTTGTCGCCTTCTTCGCGCGCTCCAGAGCCACCGTCTTCTCCTTCCCCATCGCAGCGGGCAGAGCTCGAACGGAGCGGCGGCGCTGGGGCAGGAGCGGATGCAGTGGAGAAAACAGAGAGAAAAGAAGAAGAATGGGGACGCACTGTTCAAAAACCCCCGTCCGGCGCCTTATATGAGGTTGCTTCCGAGTGACTGACCTGTAGGCCCAGGCGGTCTTATCAGATCTCGCAACAGTCGCGCGCGCGATACGTGGCGAAAATGGTGGCGCGGAAATCGAGGCGGCCCTGCCTTATCCAGCCCGATTACTGCGGCCTCCTCCGCCCCGTGCGCTTTCCAAAATTCGAATCCCGCGAGATCCGCGGGCAACAGAGCAA
This sequence comes from Triticum aestivum, assembly GCF_018294505.1. Taxonomy (NCBI): domain Eukaryota; kingdom Viridiplantae; phylum Streptophyta; class Magnoliopsida; order Poales; family Poaceae; genus Triticum; species Triticum aestivum. The sequence goes on from NC_057796.1 coordinate 447,553,650, forward strand.
CCTGTCAGACGGAAGATCTTCTCCATATTAACACTTGAAGCTTTTCGGTAAAAGTTCACTCGACAAAACCAGGAATGGACCAAGGCGACTGGAAAAGGAAGTTGGTGTCATCACGCTGGTTCGTCGATCCAAACAAGACGCATCCGAAGCACGAAAAGTGAGTCGGAAGTATTTTCAACTCCTTCTCCACTCAAACCCTGATCCATTTGGCGGCTAATGATGAAGCTATGTATCTAGGGTAGGGTCATAGGCCTGACCTAGATACCCTCCCCAAGGACATCACCCTAAAGTCAGAAGCATTCAAAGGATACCACCATCCACTCAACCATAAACATTCCACTCAGAAGAATGAATGTTACTCAACCGCAACAGAAACCACTCGACATACAGAAGGTCTAAAGCCACTCTGCGCAGCAATGATCGGGCATTTACTCTTAGACTTAATAGTCATTTATAGCACTTTATTACGGACGTTTCCTGTAACGCTTCTTTATGTACATTGAACTCTTGGTAACGGAGGATGGCTGAGGTCCTGGCGCACTCTATATAAGCCACCCTCCTCCTCTGGCACAAGGGTTCGCACCCCCTGTAACACACACACACACGCATAATCCAGTCGACCGTCTCCGGGCTCCAAGACGTAGGGCTTTTACTTCCTCCGCGAAGGGCCTGAACTCGTAAAACTCGTGTGTACAACTTCGCCATAGCTAGGATCTTGCCTCCTCATACCTACCCCCATTCTACTGTCAGTCTTAAAGCCACGACAGCGACCGTGATGTAATTCAATCTGTTTGCAATTTAGTACTTACTTACTTGAACCTAGCAAGCGAGCAACAGTTTGCTTATATTATGGCTGCAGTGATTTGAACAGACCCATTCGACTAGCCATACACGTGGTCCTGGGGTGGATGAACGCATGCATCGTGCTACCTTCGTTGTCAGGAACAGTTCAGGATAACGACGTACGTGCAAAACAAAGTTGCCACTAACCGCAGGATCGTATCTTATGTCAACTACGATAAAAGACCGATCGAGCTTCCCGGCCCTTTCTGAATCCTCACGTGCTCGATCCATCGGTCTTGCGCCGGACAAGACACTCCTCCGGATGGAGACAAAAAGAACCACCACTCTGTAATCTTATACTTATTTTATGGAGCAGGCGAGCTTTTCTAAACATTAGTCCTTCCGTTTCTAAATATAAGTTGTCGTAGAGATTTTAATATGGACTACATACGAAGCAAAATGAGTGAATCTACACTCTAAAGTACATCTACGTACATCTATATGTAGTCTATAGTAAAAGTCTCTACAGAGACTTATATTTAGGAACAAAGGGAGTAGTTGATAATTAGCAAGTTGATTGATTCTCCTGTTCACTTGCCCTAATATATGGTACGATATTTGCGAGCTTTGGTTGAAGATGACGTAGTACGTGGTGCAGGTGCATAGTACGCATCTTATTTGTGACGGTTGGGACCGACATATATATCGACCACATATATACATACGTCGAAGGGACAGTAATTTCTCTGGGTTTTTTTTGCGGGAATTTCTCTGTTATTCCATCGCCATCAACCAGGTGGGTGGAGCAAAACTATATGCAGTACTCCCTTCATTCCTAAATATAAGTCTATCTAAAGATTCTAATCTCTCCCTAATAATAAAGCACGGATTAAGTCCGTCGGGTTCACCGTCACACCTTTTTTACATGAAGGTCCCTGTGGTTTTTTAGAATGTACCCGCAATCCAGAAAAACGTTTAGCTCCAGAAGTCCAACTCCCTCGCTGTCCCGTCCGCACGTATCGAATAGTCCCACCGTGCCCCCATACAACAAAATCCACCGATTTATATACTTTTGCAGATTGGCGGTCAACAAGCCAAGCAACAGGAGCTCCATGAGATTGACCGGAACAATGATGATTGCCCAGAGCAGAGCAGGGGCCGGTAGCCGGAGAAACAGGAGCATCAGGGGCGCCCTTGGGTGTGAGGCAGGACCGCAGGAGGGGGTGTCCCCCGGCGAGGACAGGTGCGAGGCGAGGGGTGGAGGAGGTCGACCAGACTCCAGCGGCGGACTGAGGGCAGGCGCCGGCCATGGTTGCGCCGTTCCTGTCAAGGCAGAACAGAGGGAGGACCTAGATGGACGCGGGGGCGACGGCTGCACGTGCAACGGGAGCAGTCAGGGATCACAGAGCCTGGCGGTGCTAGCAGGGGAGGAAGGAGCAGTCGAGCAATGGCCGACCTGCTTGCGGGGTTAGGTTACAGACGCTGGGAATGGGCCTGTTGGGACGTCTTGGCCCAACTCGTGCCGGCCTGTTTCTCGCGTGCGTTTCTTCCGTAGAAAAAATAGCTACTGCATAAACGAAATAGAAAACTAGCGTGCGTTGGATCACTCTACTTTTTTTTAAAGCTGATTTGGGCTAAATATGTTAGGCATGCCGTATACAAATTCGTGGGTGGAAAACTTGAAGTCTAAGTCTAGGATATTTTCACAAATTTATTGGTGGAAAACTGAAAGTCTTGCCGTAGCCGGTGTTGGAGCTGTCGATCGAACAAAGGAGTCATGCATCAACATCTAGATTCATCCCCTAACGATTTATCCACCATCCTCTACTCCCGGCCCCGATTGAGGTGAAGGTCTTCAAAGAGTGTGTTGAAGCGCGCTAACGACGTTGGTGTTGGTGCGTGTGTAATGGGTGGTCTAGCCGAAGTGGCGGGCAGAGGAGGCAGTAACAACACGCTTAACAATGAATCATGTCATGGCAGATGACTGGTTTTTGTGACACTCCCCTACTGTATGAAAAGAAATTATATTTTCACGAATTTATCGGTGGAAAACTGGAAGTCTTGGCGTAGCTGGTGTTGGAGCTGATGATCAAACAAAGGATTCCCACATCAACATCTAGATTCATCCCCTAACGATTTATCCACCATTCTCTCCATCCTCTACTCCCGGCCCCGATTTAGGTGAAGGTCTTCAAAGAGTGCGGTGAAGCGCGACGTTGGTGTTGGTGCATGTGTAATGACGACGTCGCTCGACTGCTCCTTCCTCCCCTGCTAGCGCCGCCAGGCTCTGTGCTCCCTCGGGAATGGGCCGACCTATCGTGCGGGGGCTCTGTGCTCCCTAATTAATCAGTTAGAATCTGACCCAATATAACTGAGTCACATATTACTTTTAAAATGCGGTGGTGCTGAAATAGGGAGGTGCACATTCTTGAGGTCTTAGGGCATGCACGTCAGGGATGTGTGATATTATTTTTCTCCCGTTGCAACGCACGGGCATGTTTTGCTATTATGAACTATATACGAAGCAAAATGAGTGAATCTACGCTTTAAACTATGTATATATACATCGGTATGTAGTTTCATATTAAAATATCTAAAAAGACTTATATTTAGAAACGGGGGAGTAAAATTTTGAGGGTGAAGCAAATTTATTCAGTGCGGTAAGTACTCATGGTCGACTAAACAGTTTCTGTCAGCTCTAGTCTAGTCTAGATGTGCGGACGAGATCGACGGAACACCACAGACGAGACGGCACCGTAGATATAAAGAGCATACGTAAACAGGATGACCTGCACAGACGGCGCTACCCGCTACGCATACGCGCGCAAGCCGATCGATCTAGTGCGGCTGGCCACCAGGTTCGATCAACCCAAACCCAGCCGGCGTTCGTGGCAGATTCCGGCCGATCAATCGACCGTCCGAGCGAGCGCGACGCCTCCTGTGTCGCTTCCCTCGAGTCATCAATCGCCGGGCCCCGTGAACTGATCGACAGCGGCGCAGTTAAATGAACCCGAACGATCCGAAGATCCAGCAGCGCCGCCGCTTTTCGACGTTTCGGATAGGGAACGACGGCCGATCGACAGCGTCACAGCGACGGGCCAGTACGCGAGGGACGTGGAGTGGACGCCCCGGGCCCGGTTCCGACGAAAAACTGCATGCTGCTTCGTCGTGTGTGTATCGGCCAGAGCCTTCCGGGAGGTGAGAGAGAGCTGAGGAGGCCGCGGCCAACGTCGTCGCACGTGCTCTCCTCACTTTTCCTGGACTCGGTACATGGAGGCTTTGAGACCAGGAAATTTTGGATGCATTTGGTTTACATCTCTATTTTAGAGCATTTTGTATACTTGTTTCGGTTGTGTCTGGTTGAGCAAATAACCAACATCTGTATCTAGTTTGGTTGCCTGCATCAGACTCAATGCATAAGAGATCAATTATTTAGCACGTTGTTTGGTTGCCTGCATCGCTGTTATTGGACAAATAACACGTTGTTTGGTTGCAAACATCTAAAGATGTGATCACCACTTCTCAATAGTGATGTTTTTACCGCACACACTAAGAAATGACAGTACAAATTATTAAGAGCTAATATGGTTGAATAGGGGAAAGTTCAACGATGCTAACTAGATGGAAATTCATCATCTTCCTCTTTCTCTTCTTCTTCTTCAGTTGTGCTGCTTATTATTCTTCTTTTCTGCTGCCGCCTCTTCTTCTTCTTCTTCTTCTTCTTGCCTCGGATCCTTGTCTGATCTCTGTTATCCCATATTGCCTGAGCCCACTCCAACCTTTTATTCTTCCACGCTTCGTTGTCGAACGCCTCCACACCATGGCCAGAGTTGATCACCTCATCAGGAGTCCCATCTTCCTCCTCTGGCACAAGTTCATCAATTCCTCATTGCAGGATCTAGTTGTGAATGCTGCAACATGCAAGAACAAGCTTGACCTGGGTAGGGTAAGGGTGGAGTAGCTTCTGATCCGGGATCTTAAACCTATTCTTCAGAGTTTCAAATGCCCTCCCAACCGTTACTCTAAGGCCGGAGTATCTGAAATTGAACAGTTCCTGAGGAGTCCTAGGATAGTTATTATCAGAAAACTTATTCAGATAGTACCTGATTTTTCTAAGGGTGGAAGAACACCTGGCCGACATGCATAGCCAGCATCTCCTAGGTAGAACCTGCCATCGGGGATGTTGATGCCTTCATGACAACTCACGCTATCACTAGGAATGTTAGCATCATGTGATGATCCTTCCCAGCCAGCCAACACATATGTGAACTTCATATCAAAGTCAATAGCAGCAAGCACATTATGTCTTGTGTGGTGTTTCCTCCCTCTACATGCTGCATCTTGTGATCTCGGCACTCTGGCAGTGACATGAGTACCATTTATTGCTTCAATGCAATCATGAAATGGCATTACAAGAGGTTGTTATGGCTATGGTAGAACAATAACAACATATCAAGGCATGGACTACATACTGTCAGTGCTGACCTTGAAGTATGGATACCATCTTGGGCTAGTGAGAATCTTGGTAAGAGTTCGGCCGGTTGGTGACCTGATCATCTCTGCTCTAAGCTCCCCAACAACATACAACACATGCTATAAGTATCTGGAGATGGTTTCCATTGATCTCCTGAAAGTGTTGTGTACAATCCTGAACCTCTGATTATGACCAACAACATGGAGGAACATGGCTACTTGCTCTTCCACAGTGGTGTGGATGCTATCTTCTAGCAAACCCCTGTTCCTGAACGTTTGCACAAGCCTGGCGAACGGAGCTCTTTTCATTCGAAACATCCACAGAGCCTCTGTGTCGTTGCAGTTGTAGATGTAGTTCAGATACGCTATCCTCCCTTATCCCTGGTTAACATCGGACCATACTGGATGAGAGGTTTCTTATTCCGACGAACAACTCTTTTATGGACCAACAGGATCCAGGCACGAACCACAGCTATCAGCGATGCTGTCTGAACTAGAAGCTTCGTCCGTTCATCCACAACCTAAGCGACATCCATGATGCAGTTAGCGATGGTGCTATCGACCCAAAACGATCCTATCGAACGACCTAACAGATAATAGAGGAGGGGAAGGGGGTAGCCTACCAGCTTCGGGGTCGGGGGGAGACATGGCGGAGATGAGGATGGGCAGACGGAGTCGAAGAAAAAGGGGAGAACCAGCTACCGCTGCCGAGGAGTGTTGTTGCCGCTGTCGGGGAGTGCTGCTGCCGCCACCAACACCGTCGCCGCCATCGCAGCCGCAGATCTGAGTTGCCACAGCCGCCGGTGCCAATAAAAGAGGAGGGCTTGTCCTCTAACTAAGGTGAGGGAGTAAATGGGGTGGTGAGGGTATATTTCGCGCCGTCCTGTCCTCGCCGATTTCCCCTCCCGCCATCTCCGACCGAGTCTCCCCTGCACCGTGCCCTACGCCACGTCTTGCTTTTGCGCTCAACTCAGCCTGGCTCGCTGGAAACGGCTGATTCGAGCATTTCCAGCGAGGCGGGGCTATGGGATGCTTTAAGTTTCGGGCCGATGCGAGCCAGGCCTTCTTGCACGCAACCAAACGGGACATTTTCATCCCGCCCGACCCGGGTTGGGCTCCATGCAGCCTACCAAACGCGTCCTTTAAGAGTGCGGATGGTTGGTACTAGTATCTTATTGCCTTTAAAAAAACGGGGGCAAATTTTTTGCCCCATTCATTAATTACTGTCAATTGGTGATGTACCACTTCTGTTGCTATCACCAGTTTAGCTAGCTGGTTGCGTCTGAAGGGAGAAACGGCAAGGTGTGCGCCCATCAGCACGCACCGCGGTCGACGTGGACGCACGATCCCGGCCGCATCCGCACGCTGGTAATAGCTCATGCATGTGTCCGCCGCCACGCACCGGCTGATGCCAACGGCATCTCGATCACCCCGGAGGCTGTCCGGAGGCCACACACACGATCACTTTTTTTTAGGGGAACACGCTCATCTTTTTATCTTTTTATATAAGCAATAAAGGAATAGAACGGCGAAAGCGAACCCAATCAGGCCACCGATGATAAAAACAAAAGTCAGCGAGCTGCGTGTGTGATCGCTATGGCCAAACATAGAAAGATTCGGGCCGGGAGGAGACGAGATGACACTGACAGGGACTCCCGGAAATCGTTCGGTACAGTGGTAACGGCGACGGGCATCGACGGCGATCCCGCGAACAAAACTGTAAAAAAATCGCCGAGGAAGCTGCTGGGAATCTGAGGGTGTTCTCCAGATTGCTCTATCTTATTACTCTTACGTGGCCTCGTGCCGTAATTTCATTCATTCAGTTATTCTTTATTGGAGACGATCGGAAGAGACGGCCGTGCGTCCTCCAAAATATTATCGGAGTATGTTCGATGTATACGGCGCACGTAGGTGCCGCCCGGGACACCTGGTCGCTGGAAAAGACGTCGGGTTTGGATCTTCTGGGTGGTGGCTAGCTACCTACCTTCCATCGGATGTTTTGTTTGGTTTGCGGCTCGATCACCTTGCGGCGGCGTTGGGTGTGAGCGGCTGCTCAGGTCAGTTGGGTGCATGTGATTGGTCAATTGCATGCCCGAAGTCCGGCAAAACTCCCTCTCGTTTGTCTCCAAAATACCGGAATTTGGACGTCTTGACAGCTTGGCGGACTGATACAGGTCCCCATTGAATTACAAAAGTGAACAAATGTGTCCGGCCGGACGTATACCGGTGTTTTGCGGGTCTCCCTTGGAGATGCCCTAAGTGCCTAGGTAGATGTTATTGAAAAACATGGGGATATTTAATTCGGAATATTTTTTGTTTTCCAATATTTAGAAAAAGGTATATGATATCAAAAAATATGAAATTTGGCATGGTTCCATGATGTTATGTCACGAAGCAGTGTTCAAAATTTCAAACAGTTACATAAAAGTTGGACTATACATTGCTTTGTAGCTCCAGCATCTCTATTGAGGCGACATATCATTCAAAGGGAATGTATGAAGATTAAATTCTACATCGAAGTTTATTCATCATTTAAGCTTGAAATTTGGAGTATAGCAATATCACACTACTATGCACTAATATACACCCATTTTCCATCTTGTTATTTTATAATTTGTATTTCATTTTTTTGAAATGCCAATTTCAGCTACCATGTGTAAAACCTTCCAAAATTATTTATAAAAATGCTAAAAATATTTTCTACATGGAACAAACTACATTAGATTATTCTTGTAAAAAAAGCCACATTTTGCTAACTTCATTTCTATTATTTAGCCATCAAATGAATTTCTAGCTATTTACTATTGTATAATTCAAATTTGAGATACATGTACATTAAGAAATGCCTACCATCTAGGAAGAAAGATCACATTTGAGTTCTTAAGTACCTTGGTAGATGTTATGCCGAAAATGTATAAAAATTTCAGTTTTTTGTTGGGAAAACTAAAAACAGTTACTTGCATTTTTTAATTGTTTTTAAAGGTAAATGGTGTCAGAACAATATGAAATCTAGCATGGTACCATGACATGGACTTTGGTTTTAAGATAACAAATAGTTTCACAAAAGCTACAATGTGTAAAACCTTCCAAAATTATTTATAAAAAATGCTACCTTTTTTCTACATGGAAAAAACTACATTAGATTATTATTGTCAAAGTTGGGCATTTTGCTAAATTCATTTATATTAGTTAGTCATTAAATGAATCCCTAGCTATTTACTATATAATTCTAATTTGAGATACATGTATATTAAGAAATGCCTGACATTTGGAAATTTGAGTTCTTAAGTACCATGGTAGATGTTATCCAAGAAATGTATGCAAATTTCAAATATTTGGTTGGGAAAATTCTTGGGTCCCGATAACTGCCACACGTGTGGGCGTAAGGGATCTGCCCACACATTTTGTGTGGTGTCTAAGAGGAGCAGCCCACACGCCTGTGTGTGGGCAAAATAACTAGCGCCCACACGCCTGTTTTTCCCTCCCGGTCCCTCTTACACGCGTGCGTGTGGGCGAAATAGATAAGGCCCACACGCCCGGTACGTCAGGCCTCATACCTCGTGGTCCCGCACGCCCCACGTGACACTTTACCGCGCGCCCGCAGTTGCCATGGGCCGGACCCTCGTCCATGTTCGTTTAAGTGCAGTTGCCATGTTTTCTCAACTGCAGTTGCCATCTCAGGTCAAAGTTTCATATTGCCATTTTTTGGACAACTACAGCTGTTGTCATGTGTGGTCTGGTCTACTGCAGTTGCCATGATTTCAAAACTTTAGGAGTTGCCACCTACTAACACTAGGCAGTTGCCCATGTAGCACTACAAAAAAAGGCATGGCAAAAAAACATGTTCGGGTAAAAGAGAGAGTTGCCATGTGCTCACAAGCACGCTAGGGCAGTTGCCATGTAAAAAGAAAGAGTTGCCATCTGCTTACGTGCACGCTAGGGCAGTTTGCCATGTACCATACAAAACATATGGCAACTGACATGTTCGGGTAAAAAAAAAGAGTTGCCATCTGCTTACTGGTTGCCATCACACTAGGGCAGTTGCCATGTACATTGCAAAACGCATGGCAACTGGCAGGTTGGGTGTAGGAGAGGAGGCGGGCGTGTGGGTGAGATGTCAAACGCCCACACACCAGCCCTTGTACGTGACTGAAAACTGGTGTGTGGGCGAACTGCTAAACGCCCACACACCGGCCCCTCCATGTGGTAAAACAGATGTGTGGGCGACCTCTCTCACACACCACACACGTGAGTTGTCCTACGTGGCATACAAAATCAGCTAATTCGTGCCAAGATTCATGCAGAAGTTACTGGACGGTGATGGAGGCGTGTGGGTGAGTTGGCTACCGCCCACACGTGTGGGCGTTAACATTTCCGAAATTCTAACATTTACTTGCATTTTTTATTTTCACTTAAAAAAGGTAAATGATGTAAAATATAACATTTAGTATGGTACCATGATATGACCTCAAGACTTTTTTGTTTAAAATTTCAAATAGTTTCACAAAAGCTGGACTATACATTGCTTAGTAGCTGGAGCATCTCAGAGTAATCATCATATCATTCAAATGATTTTCTTTTTGAAGATTGAAGTCCACATCGAATTTTATTCATCATTTGAACTGCCATTTGGAGGACTGTAGTTTGATATTTGCAAGGAGAAGTACCCTATGTATAAAAGAAAATCAGATGTTTGCAAGCAGAAGTTGAAACATTTACGGTGTCTCGTGCATATTTGCACACGGCAGTCACTGGTGTATTGACTGTCAATCGGGATGGGGGGTGTCCCGGGTGATTGTTGAAATCGCGCACGTACAAGTACAAACCGTGATGGCGTTTGATTCAGAGATGGATCTCTTCGAGGCGGATGGTTCTGTACATATTTATTGCACGGTTGAGTAGGTAGCACTAGTAGTGTAGTGGAGTGTGTGTTACATTCGTCGGGAGAGCTCTCGTGATCGAGCCCACACTGCACACTGATGTACACAACACTACTGCAAGACGGGGGGAGAAGAAAAGGTCGAGCTATATGGACAGATCGATCCCAAAAAAAGCCCCACGCCTCGAGAAACTGAACCTGATGATCCACCAGTGGTACACTAGTCTAGTGGCTACACCTGCACCTGGCTGGCTAGCTTGGCCAAGATAGAAGCCCCGTGCTGATCTCGACGTGCTCCGTCGTTGGTGGCTAGGTTACTCAGTTGAGTGAGCCTGGCGGCGGGTGCGTGCCGGCGACGAAGAAGCGGCCGGAGGCGGCGTCCTGGCTGGCGTAGTAGACGGTGCTGGGGCTGACGTGGCTGTGCGTGCCCTCGTACGTGGTCACCACGTACGCCGGGTCGTCCCGGTCCCGCTCCACCCGCTTCTTCACGCTGCACCCCTCCGTGGAGCACCGGTAGTAGTTCCTTGGGTTTGGGCTGTTCTTGACGGACTTCTTGCCGTACTTGCGCCACTTGTAGCCGTCGTCGAGGATCTCGATCTCCGTCCTCGTCCGGAACGCGATGCGCTCCGTCCGCGGCCGCTCTGCCGCCGCCGCCGACTCGGCGCTCCTCGCAGTCACCGCGGTCGCCGAACTTGCAGCAGCCGCGCCAACGGCCGGCACGGAGACGACGGGCGGGAGCGTCGCGGCGAACGCGCCCTCCTCGAAGAGGTACTCGGAGATGTCAAACTGCGCCGTGATGTCGGCGGCGATCGCCGGTGCAGCGGGCGGGGTGGCGCCGAGCGCGGCGGAGAAGCTGGAGGCCGGGCTGGAGGAGGTGGAGCTGATCCCCCCGTGGGAGAAGTGGGAGGACATGGAAGAGAAGTAGCAGCCGTCGCCCACCGCCTGCGCCTGCTGTTGGTAGAGCAGTGGTGCCGCTCCGACTGCCGCCATGACCGAGTTTGACACCGGCGAGAGCGCTTCGTATTTATAAGACCCCCTAAACCGCCGGTGCGCTGCTGCTGCATGGATTGAGTTGGGGAGTGAATTTGGCGGGTGGATTTGTACTCCGAGGAGAGGCGCTGGCCGTGAGCTCCTGGGGATTTTGGGCGGCTTCCCGGTGAGCTTCGTGCTGAGAAGGTTCGGCGATGGTGAGTGGGTTTCCCGCCCGCCGCCGCAGACAGGCTCCTCGTGCCACTTATCACTTATGGCAGAGTGGGGTGGGGTGGGAGGGAGAATTGTCGCCGGAACAAAGACTTGAAGAAAGGTCTTCCTCGGCCACGTAGGAGTGTGTGTGGCCCCTCCGGTCGGACTCAATTCAAGCAATCAAGCCGCATTCTTCCTTTGCGTTGTGCTCAAAATCTCTTTTCTGAACCAGCTTTACTTGATGTGGAAAGCCCACATATTCTAAATCGGTCCACAACAACCAATATCTACAGGCTTATACAAAGTTTATGTTTTCATATTTTATAAACTATGGTCAAGTTTATAGGAAAAATGCATTAACATATACAACACCAAATTAGTTTCATTAGATTCTTCATAAATATATAGTCTCGTATTGTGTGCTCGCTCCGATCCAAAATAAGTGTCACAGTTTTGAACTAGACTTAATTCAAAACTGCGATACTTATTATGGATCGGCGGTAGTATATATGATGTTGCAAGTTTTTCTATAAGTTTTGTCAAACTCAAGTTTAAGGCAGGATAACATAGAACTTCAATTAATTTGAAATAAGAGAGTATTTGCTATCCCGAGTTATATTCACTGGATTTCTATACTGGATCAAACAACCTCTAATCTCTGCTATACTGTGGCTAACTGAAATTTCGCAAATAAAATCACAATATTTCTTAGTTGTTTGATTCTTCACGAAAACATAGGTGAGCATGGACAGAGTCGGAAGTGGCGATTACACTGAGCTTGTAAGGTGCGTGGGGGTGAGCTTGGACCAAGCTAGATGCGGCATCGACGTGGAGCAGTGGTGGGTAGGGTGGAGGTAGAAGGATCGACGGTCACGTTACCAGACTAACAGCTAGGGCACTAAGGGCAGCCACCAGAATTAAGGAAGGAGGGTCACGACAACCAACGGTTTCAAATATCTAATCCCTCTACTCGCAAATCTCAAATGTTTTAATCATCTGTCAAATATTTTTCTTCTTTTTTTTCTCCCTCTCGAAGGCCATAAGCCATTGTTAACCAAATCCAAGCCGCGCAAGAACACTCCTAATAAGAAATTAATTATGAACAGAGCCAGTGGGAATTCGTCATCATATTCAACGTGCATATATTAGCCGATGACGCGCAGTGAGCCTAGTTGGTTGCCCCATGTGAGGGAGTCCTGGACTAAGGGGTCCTCGGGCTGCCGGCCTATATCTTTTGGGCTGGATTAGTGGGCCGCTCTACAACTACTAGAGGGCCGAGCTACAAAGTGACCTCGTGTCCGGACAGGAAACCCTCGAAGCCTTGGTGTGTCCTCCAAGTCAAGATAAGAGAATCTGCATGTTTATTCCTTCATTGTAATCGGCCATGTGTAACTCTAGGACCCCTGATGTCTATATAAACCAGAGGGTTCTAATCCGTAGGGGCTAGAAGAAGAACCATCATCCTACTTACCTAGGGAAACCAACACCCACATGTCCCATGGCAGTGCTGACACCAGGGCCACTTCTACGGGATGAAGCTAGAGGTACTTGTTCCACTTTGTCATTCTCTGTGCTACCCGGACGAACAACACAATGACACAAAAACCTAATAAGCTAAAGCAAGACTTGCGACGAGCACAAAAGTACATGGTCTCCCCGCCTCCCAATGCTAAAATCGGCCAATGAAGAGAGGGAGATCTGACGAAACCCGGATGGGATTCTGCGACAGACAAAACCAATTAAAAACGATGAAACCCGGATGGGATTCTGCACCAGATGAAACCAATTTAAAACGGCAAGCAAGAGATCTTGTGGCGGATAGAGTCTAGATATTCTTAAATTTAACCATTGCTATAGAAAAACTACCCAACATTCTTAAGACCAAATATACTTTTGTAATTAGGGATGTAAATGACAAATAAGCAACATCCGCAAGTCCCTTTTAGTTAGTTTTAGCTAGCTCCATAATTCATTTTCCTAAAAAGAGAATAATTTTTTGAACTGTCAGATTATTAGTGGGTTTAAACGGAATTAAACGAGACCCGATTGACATCCCTATTTGTAATGTATACATTTTAAACGAAATACTTGTATGGAAAGCTGATGACCAAAACATCATCACAAGGAGTGTGTCGTTGCCCAAACTGACATACATTTGTGTTATCACGTTATGACATGTGTGACATGTCTACAGAACAACATAAAAAACTTTTGTTAAGGCATTTTCAATGTGGCTCACCATTTCTCTCCTATATATCTAGATCGGATGATCCAGATACTTTTAGGCCTTCAAAGCTATCGTTCAATAGTTCGTAAACACATGCGGACACCTCAAGTCCGAAACCAAATCTTTGGGAGGCCAAGGAGAGTTCACTGTCATCCACGTCTCACTCAACCTTTTCTCTCTCAGTCCGCCTAACATACAGTAATTCATTGTCCACGGTCTTGAAATGCAGGATATCGTTGGAGGGCCTCCACTCAACCGGCTGTCCGTGAATATGTCCGGACGGGTTCGCGAACATCTGACCCATCGCCTTCGCATGAAGAGGCGCAAACCAACCAAATCCACTCCCTTCATCCGGAAATACTTGTCCTAGAAATAGATAAAATGGATGTATCTATAACTAAAATAAGTCTAGAGACAACTATTTTTAAGACAAGTATTTTCGGACGGAGCGAGTATAAGATATCTAGCTAGCCACCATCCTGAACATCCAACACGACGTCTTTTCCCATAGCATAGCCATGTCAGGCGTAATAAAGAAACCGGTCGGTGCTCAGGTGCACCGTATACTGGACGTCGCTTTCATTTCGCATCCAATAATACAACTGAATGAATGGAATTACCGCACGAGGCCGCAAAACGGTTGCAATCAGAAAGAAGATTGAGTGATGTAGAAACCGTCGGATTCCCCGCAGTTTCCTCGGCGATATTTTTTCTACAGTCCTAGTATGTGCATGTTCACTATCGATGCCCGTTGCCATTGTCAGATTGTCACGGCCGGTACTCCTTAAAAAAGTTTGTCACGGTACTTCCGGAGTCCCTGTCATCCCCGAATCTTTCTATGTTTGGCCATCGATCACACACATAGGCACGCAGCTCGCTAACCTCTGTTTTATCTGTGGCCTGAGATTGGTTCGCTTCGCGGTTCGTTCAGTTTTCTTTTTGAAGTTCAGACCTCCACTTTATTATACTAAAATAGCAATCTCGTATGATACAATGCTAAGGATACAATCAGGGGGGACTGAATCCCAAAACACTGAAACTCTACTACGTACTAACCCCTACACGCGCCAGCATATGGGCAGCCCCATTTGCTGTCCTACGTACCCAGGTAATCTTGATCTTTTTTCCGTCGCGTGCGTCGTTCCTTGCTAACCACAACGCATAGAGGCTCTGGGTTCATTTTTGTGTTTGTGTGTGGGCTACGCCCTCCTCACTTGCTTCCCGAGTCGGCGAGAGCTTGTCTGTTTTTCTTTTTTCTTTTTTGACCCCAGAGAGAGGAGCTTGTCAGTCGGGCGCGGCTTGATAGCAACAGAAGTGGCACGCCAGCAGAGGTGGATTAATGGCTCCAGGGCAGCGACACAGGGGCGTCGCGCTCGCCCGCCCGGTGGATTGATCGACCGGAACCTGCCACGAACGCCGGCTGGGGTCGAGCTGGGTGGCCTGCCGCGCTCGTGCTAGACCGATCGATCAGCCTGCGCCATCTCTACAGGTCACCTTGTCTACGTATTGCTCTCCCCACGCTGGTGTTGGATCGATCTCGTCTGCAGTCTGCACGTCCACACCACAGGGGTGACGCCCATAGCAACGAAATTACTCCACCTACCTGGTTGATGGTGACGGGATAATTAACAGAGAAATTACCGTCGATCGCCAACTACCGTCACTTTGATCAACTTTTTTTAATCTTTGCTTTGACCGTGGATATGTCGGTAAAAAGAAAAACTATCACAAGTAAGAGCATCTAGCCGATCTCTTATAATTTAATGAAGCAAACGGCCTTCTGTCCTTCAACTCTTTGTATATTTGCTCCTCTAAAAGATGTGGTTTCTAATCAAATCTCTAAACTTAGCTCCAAATTTTTTTTCTACTAACACAAATTCATTTAATTTTGGGCCATCGAGTTAAACTCCACTGTTCAATGTATTTCATTAAATGATATCTTGGTCATATGCTTCACCAATTCTTGGCTAAGAGACTCGTCCAACGAAAACAAATTACACACTTCAATAGAAGCACCACTTTCTTAACTGCTCCTACTAATCCTATCAATATTTTCTCCATTTCTTCATTGCCTGCATTGTTACTTTTCTCTATTGGTACGACGCACTTGCGCCACTAGCTTAGCCTCCCACTGAGGCTACCGAATAAGAGATCAAAGCTCGCAAAATAATAATACTAGTAGTGTATATATTAGCACAAGCGAGCAGGGGAATTAGTCAATACCCAATCAAATCAACTTGCCATTATCCACGCCAAACGTTGTTTATAAAAAGCTCACCTGCTGCGTAAAATAAGATAACAGGATGTATTAAAGAAATACAATTTGGCTGTTATTTTCGTCTCCATCACCATCAGGTGGAGTGTATTGTCCGGCGCACAACCGATCGGGCGAGCACGTGAGGGTTCAGAAGGGGCCGGGAAGCTCGATCCGTCTTTTAACGTAGTTGCAATATAAGATCCTGTAGTTAGTGGCAACTTTGCTTTGTACAGTATGTACTACGTACATCGCCATCCTGCATTGTTCCTGATAACGAAAGGAACCCGATCTATACCAGCAATTTGCTTTACATACATACGCTGATACGCATGCATGCGTTCATCCCCCACACGCCCACATGCAGACATGCTAGCTAGTCGAATGGATCTGTTCAAATCACTGCAGCCATGATATACGTACGTCAACTGTTTGACAAGTCCAATGTGCACACCTACTAACTTAAACTGTCTCTCTGTCAGATATATGACGTTTTTGTAGTTTAAATTTTGAGACAGAGGGAGTGGCTTCCCCACACACACAAAAAAAAAAGAGAGAGTAAACAGTAGCTTGCTAGGTTCAACATTTTTTGTGAAAAGACCCTCAGATCTATTGAGAAGCTCAACCAGATACAAGCAGCACCCCACAAAGAACAAAAATTACAACAAAGCCCCAAAGAAAACACACAACAACCGCAATCACCAGAATGAGTCAAGGACACGCCGCCGCCGTCACCGCACCATATGTTCCCCGGTGAACCTCCATGCCAGACGGGAAGTTCCCTACTTAGGCACAGAGGACAACCACCCCGACGAAGAAGCCGTCTCAAGCAAAGCTTCTATCAAATCCGAACCCCCCACCTCGACGAGGTAGCCGGCCACACCAAGCACCTATACAAAACTCTACCCGAGATCCTCGGCATCGCAAAAAGCAAGCCGGCGACAAGGAAGGGACAGATCCTGGGAAGACAAAAAGCCCAAAATATGAAAGCCATGTCCACGATAGCAACCATACCTGCGCACATGACACCGCGAGCTCCATCGAGAAGGGGCTGGAGCTCCAACAACATTATTGGACGCACGGCCACCGCCACCAACCAAACGCCCTCACTCCACACACCTAATCTATATCTATCTACACGCCAAGTAGACATATATGAGGTTCTCCTCCTCTCTCATCGCCAAAGCGACGACCGGAGAGGGGGGACATGCCCGTTGATGAGGGAGGCCAAATTGGCCGACCGCACAGGGCCCCAAAATTTTGGGGGCCCCTGGTCCAGCAAGTTATATGTGTACATATATGTGAAAAGTAGAAGGCCCAGTAAAAAATACACTCCAGCCAGCCCATTCTAGCAGCCATGCACGCAGCCCCCTGCAGCACGCCAGTTCATTTCCCTAACTCTCGTCTCCCAATTACGATTATAGCATCAGAAATCCAGATAATTTCTAAACAAAATCAAAATCCCGATCGCACTTACATGAAAAGGCAACAGGGCGGCGACGGCTGGGTGCCTGGCCGACGGCGATAGTATCGAGCAAGGCGACGATAGCAGAAGGAAGACACAAGGTCAAACTAGGAGTGCGTACGCGGCAGCCGATCGGCCAGGCGGCCACGCCCCACGGCGCATCATCCTGCCAAAAGTAAGTCCTTGTAGAGAAAGCCCTAATTTATTTTGCTAGTGTAGGCTACTTTTTTGTTAAATGGAAATTTCAAAATCTTACATGTAGGTGACTCCGGTGGCCCTTGACGTGCCGCGACGAGAAGAGTCACGGTCCCAACGTTTGACCTCCTGCCGTCCCGCGCCCCCTGCCTCTTTTTTCTTCCGAAGCTTCTGGCCGGCGACACGGCAGGGTCCGGGAAGCAGGTCAGCAGGCTCCAGGAAGCCAAGGCACGGCTACATCCACCTTTTCAGTTCAGATGAACGACGACGGCGACCGACCGGTGCAACGGCAACGGCAGCGGATGCAGGCGGATATTAATCAGTAGTGATTTATGTGTGCTGGGTGAGTGCTGACAGCAACGTCTCGCCAACTCAGTAGGATTGTCGCTGCATGCGTCGTGGGCAAACGCCTGCCTCGTGGTTTCCCTCTTCCCAGCAGGCCAAGCCGTCCTCGAGCTTGGAATTCAGGGCGGCGACGGTGCACGCTGCGGCAGACGTACGGCAGGGGCGGTGCACCATTAACGACGGCGTTTGACTGTTTGAGAAGCACGGGCTGCTGCACTTGCATGGTTGGACGGCTGATATTTTACTCGAACTGTGCAGAACCTGGAGTCTAGCTAGTCGGTGGACATTTTTTTTGGTAGCTAGTCCATTGTTTGGTTCTCGGGGATTTTCAACTTCGAATATGCAAGTATTCATAACTACGTCTCTCTTTCTCTCTCTCTCCCCCTCCTGTTTGGCGGAATTCAGAACCACGTCTCAGAGTCACGCGCAAAAATTTATCCCAGATTATCATTGCTTTATAGGGCTCTTTTGAAATAGTTTGGATTGTTTACCACATGTGTCACGCGGTCTATGTGTAGGACTCAGGTGCTCTTGTTTTGGAAGAGATTTTTGCAAATGGCAATAATCCTTACATATGTATCAATACGATGAATTCATTCCACCAACCCTAGCCCTCTCGTCGTCCCCCACGGGGACTAGGGTGGCGGCACCACTTTCCTCTTCCCTCGCCTCTGCACCCTCTCTTCCCCGCCACCATGTCGGCCGGAGCCGCCAGGGCAAAGCCCCTTGTGGTGGTCGACAGCAAGGCACTTCTCTCCTTGGCTCATGGGTGGCCGACGGTGGGCGGCTGGACTAGGCGGAGGCGCTGAGATGTTATGGGACTTGGAGGAGCGACGACGAGCATCTGTGGTGGCGGCGTGCACACGTGGTGGTGGCGCAACAGCGGTGTGGGTGGTTGGTGGTGGCGCGGCAGCTGCGCGTGAATCTGGCGTAGGGCCATGCTCGGTGGCGGACCGTTGTGCCTCGGCATGTGCGGACTGTCGTGCGATGGTGGGGATGGGGTTTGATGAGCAGCAGCGAGCTGCAAGTAGTTCTTGTGGTGGTGACGCGGAATCGGGCCCCGGCGTGCTCGAAAGCGGCACTCTGGTGCTCCAGCGTGCCAGATCCTTTGGATGGCACGAGGCAACCCCCTCACCGGTGCGATGCGGGGCGGTGGCGTACCGAGGCCAGGCCATGACCAGCAGCAGGCGATGGTTTTGTGTGGTTCTCCGGTGGCCCGCTGGGGTTAGATGTAGGGTTAGGTTGTGAGCGGGTTTTGAGGGATAGACCAGACCTGGCCCATTGAGTCCCGCTACTCCGGCAACCTGTCTTCCAGGGCTGCCCACAGCGATGATGCTGGCGGGCCCCAATGATCCGCGCCCCCGACTGAGGCGGGAGTTGGAGACGGATCTGCCTCCCGTGTCTGGTTTCCTTTGCACGTGTATTGGCTTCGTTTCTAGGCGGTCCGACATGGCTACAACATTCCCACCCATTTTGGTGCCCATGTCTATGCGTGGGCTTCAGTGCCCTCGAGGCTTGACAGTGGTGGAGTATCTGTCTTGCAAGCCGGTGCAATGGTCATGTATGGTGAGGCTGCTCGGTTTGGCTCTCCGACGAGCGGCGTGGTAGTGGGTATCAATGGTATGTGTCGGCCATGTGTGTGGCGAGGCATGTTGTGGCGGGTGATCCTGGTGAGGCTACCGCCGACGGTGGCGGTCAAGCCCTAATCCGAATCTAGAGTACCCGGTACACTGATGTGAGATCCTCGTCGGGGTGGGTTTGCGACCTGTTCCCATGATGTGACAGATAGAAAAGGTCAAGTGAAAGCTTTGCGCCTTGATGCCGACGGCGGCAATGCATGCATGTGGGTGTCCTTATCCTCTCGGGGTGCCGCCTTGGCCCTCTCCTTACCCTCTGGCACTCCAAGTGAAAACCTTTTGTCTGCTTCGGTTGACGCGGCGGCGGCAATCACGTTGTGTCCCTCCCAGGGACAGCGTCGCTGAGTTTATTGATCCCTCGGACGTGATGGCATGCCTTATGTGCTTCTTCTCGATGGCACGCTGGAAGCGTTTAGTTGTGCATGTTTGTGTGTTTTTAAACGTTATTGGCTTGCTTTATCGTGTATTGTTTTTAAACGTTCTTGGCTTGCTTTAATGTTAGTTGTGCACGTTTGTGTCGTTTGACCATGTGGCCTTATTTATATTTTATCTATTATTAGGTATTATAGATGTTGTTATTTTATTCTACAATCTTGGTCAAACATTCAAATGGTTGACTTGCACAGAAATCAATACACCTTATATTCTGGAACAGAGGGAGTATAAAGTGCGATGAAAGACTGTTTCGAGTTTGTATGGTCAATACAATTTATTTCTCAAGAGCAGCTGGACAAGGCCGAGGTGGGTGAGCACGTAGGCCCCAAATAACCAAGTATTGGTACACAGGTATACATATAACTAGCTTAATCCAACGACACAAAACGCCATTTTTAATGAACAAACACACTTAATTTCAATTATTAATGTTCAATGGGATACAAATGCCAATAGGAGGCTCGAGGAACCAGACATGGCGCCCAACATCTAAAGAAGTAGCTAATCTAGCTAAACGATGATCCTTCATAATACATATGCATTGTTCATGGCTAAAACTACAAGCCCAAAACTGATTTCTTCTAGAAAGAACCTTCTTCATGATCATGTAGTAATCACCAAGATGTGTTAAAAGTTGATGACCTCAGAAAGTCAAAAGCAACCATGAGGTTATTAAGCATAAGATCTCCACCAAACACCCAGGCTGCTCTGCATGCATAAGCTTCAAGGGCCGTCGGCTCAGTAACTCCCTCGTATACCACTGTTGACGCTCTGAGGAACACTCCATTCTCGACTCTGCAAACCAATTTCCATCTGAAACTTATCAGGGTCTAACAATGTTGGAGAAGTAGTATTGCTGCATCTTTTTAACAGAACAACTCCCTTGTTTGTCGACTTGGCGACATCCCCAGCAACATTTAACTTCGACACTCCATTCGGTTTGTTTCTTCGGTTTATTTCATTGGATTTTCTTTGTTTTTTTGTGTTTTTTCTGTGTTTCTTCACAGGTTTTTTTCGTTTTTCCTTTTCCTTTTTCTTCTTTTTAACACATGTCCACATTTTTCAATACATAATGTACGTTTTTTATATATTTGTGGAACATTTTTCGGTACACATTGATTTCTTATTCAAATAGATGACGTACATTTGTTCGAACACATGTTAAACATTTTTTAGATACACATTGAACATTTTCTAATGGCATGAAACATTTTCAAACTATGTGAACATTTTTCTTACAATGTATAAACATTTTTAGAAACAACATGAAGATATTTTAAATATGCGTGAATTTTTTTTCAAGTGCCACATACATTTTAATATTACTAAGTATTTTTAACTACACAAATATTTGTTTTTACATTTTATAGAAATTTATTCAAAAATCATGAAAATATTTTGAAACACGTGAACATTTTTACAATGTAAAGTAAATTTTTAATGCTATCACCATTTTCTAAAAGTTGTGCGACCATTTTTTATACACTGTGTTAGCTTTTTTTAATGCGTGATGAATCTTTTAACTGAATGAAATTTTGAAATATAAAATACTCCTTCATTCGAAAATGTAAGATTAGTTTTTACACTATGGTAGTGTTAAAATAGTGTCAAAATGATCTTACATTTTAGGACTGAGGGAATACATTTTTATAATATTGTTGAAATATAAACTATGGTAAAAAAGAAATAAAAAGAACCTGACAATACTTGGGCCAGTCCACTGTACGCTCGCTTGAGGCGATACAAACATTCCGTCTTGCTTCAAGCGAGATATAGGAGCCCACGTATAGCGAGAACAGTGTATGATTTATAGGGACCCTCTAAATTGGCACGCTTCGTTACATATGTGTTGATTCGTTCATTTTGTTTCTTGTTTTAACTTTATTTATTTTTCAAAAATTCTAAAACATATGTATTTTCAAAACTACTTACTATTTTTAAATCATTGTACATTAAACAATAATTTATATAATAATGTAACCAGAGTGTTCACGCAACTTTTAAAAAATGCTGATAAAATTCAAAAAAATATTTGTGACACTTCAAAAAATTCAAGCCTGTCAAAACAAATGTTTGTGACATTTTTTCAAAAACATGTTTATGCAATATAAAATAAATGTTCATGGAATTTAAAAATACATTTGTACCATTAAAATTTGGTCATGTATTCAATAAATATGTTTGTGGATTTTTTTCAAAACATGTTCATACAATGAAAAAAGTTTGTGTAATTTTAAAATAATTTGAGTACATCATGAAATAAATCTTTTTATGCAATATAAAATAAATCTTAACATTTAAAAAGGTTCACTTGTTTCAAAATTGTTTGAGTAAATTATTCTAAAATGTTTATACAATGTAAAAAATGTTGACTTAGTTTAGTTTTTTTTCATACTAGTTTCAATGGGTATGTGAAAGATGTTTAGCATGAAAAAGAGAAATGCTCAAACTTGTATTAAAAAATGTTCATCATGTATTCGGAAAATGTTCAAGGTGCATCCAAAAAGTCTCCATGCGTATAAAAAATGTAGAACATGTATTCAAAAAAGTTGATATGTATCTGAAAAAAGAAAAGAAAAAAATGAACAACAAAAAGAAAAACGGATGAAAACCATAAAGAAAAGCACATGAAAAAGAAATACCTGCACGGAGCCTTCCCGAAACCGCTCGACTGGGTCGTCCCACTAAGACAACGCAGCAGCAAACGCGAGAGGCGGGGTAGGCCTATGTCTCACAATAAGAAAATTGTAGGCACCATGTCTACCAAGCACACATGTACTATCCTTTTAACTTGTTCATGTATCGCTCGTTCTTTACTTATTTTGTGCCTTTTTTCACATGTTCTCTTTTACCAATCATCCAAGATGTGATGTGCTTGCCGCATCTTCCTACTTCGCCGATCGGCAATTGCCCACTAGTCCACCACACATGCTTCGTGCCTCCACTATTAGGTATTGGTAATGAATTTTTTTCTTGATTACCAGTATTTCCTCTGATCTATGTTAATTGCCGCTAATTTAGTATAAATTACTAAGTCGGTGACAATTAATATGTTTTGAAGGGAGTACTTGATTAATTTTGATCTCCCCGGAGCTAGATTAGGGCTAGGAATAGGACGAATTATTTGTTTATGAGGCTAGCTATTGGTAATGAATTAATATTTCTACGGAGGTAGGTTTGGAGTTGGATGAGTTGAGTTTGTTTCTGACCAGTTTAAATACTAAATGAAGCCTCTCCCTCTAGCCCACTCTCTATTGGTCCATTTACTGTTGGAACAGGATTTCACGATGCTTTATATTACTAAAGCTAAACGGCCAAATGGTACAAGTTATTGAGACCCGTTTTCGCACCGGAGGAACACCCCAACTCATAGGTGACACCCCCAAGAGGGTCACGCGCAAAGCCACGCTTCTGCCACGTCAGTTGAGGCAGGCAGATGTTTTCACTCTTAGCGCGGTAGGGAAAGGTGGGGACAAAGGCGGTGCCCCAAGAGGATCAAAACACCCACAAGCATTGCCACAACAAAGATGAAAAGCTTTCTCTCGACCCCACCCCCATCGCACCGTACGAGCAGAACACATGCCCCTCCACGATGGGACCCCACCATGACAGAACCAGGAGCGCATATCCAGATCAGGGCTTGGCTACCACCGACGATGACAACTTCACCAGTATCGCCCACCACATCACACCTCGCCACCCACATGGCCGAAGCACATCACTAACACTAGCCACCGCAATGCTCGCTGGAGAGCTAATTCACGTAGCCCGCCATCCAGGGCTGCTACCCCGTCATCCTTGGCCCCAAGACCACCCATGTGCCATGTCTACATCGACTGACCACTATAGGAGAGGACGAGAAGGACATGCACATGTGCCATGTCTATAGCCACTGACCATTGTAGGAGAGGACGAGAAGGACATCAATTACATTTTAAATTGAACCCATATGCCAAGTATATGAGATAAAGTGAACCTATATGTTAAATGAAAGGACATCAATTACATTTTACTCTTCTATTTTATTTTGTAAAGAGGCTAATCAGGTCATGTTCTTCTCAAAACATTTTGTAAAGAGGCTAATCAGGTGGGGCCTTTGCATGAAGCTCTCGCTCCTTGCAGTTTCTTTTTACATCTTCCCATCTGTAAGCATGCAACATTTGCGCCAGAACGTGATTTTCAAAGAAATGAAAGAAGAAGATAAATCATGCCATAATGTGAATGTATATAGTGTAAGTGTGTGTGTGTGTGGGGGCGCGCGCGCCAAAGTCCACCACTAAATTGTCTGTTCAAATGCTAATGACTCTATTTGTCTTTGAAGGTATGTTCATCACTTCTTGGAACAAGGATGAGTGGTTTCACAACTCAATCTTTAAACCTAGCTTGGACTCCTCCTTCCAAGAGGTTTGTAAAATTAAATGTGGATGCATGCTTCCTGGACAACACGAGTCAAGGTTTTGTGAGTTTAATTGCCCATGTGGCGAGGCCTTATGTGCATGCTACCATGTCCTCGCGCCCTACTCCGACGTGTAAGAGGTGAAAACCATGGCTATCAAGTCGGTTTTGCATTAACTATTCATATTTTGGATACCACAATTTTTAGTTGAATCTGACTTGGCTACGGTGGTGAACATACTCAGTTGTGATGGTATATACATATTTATCTAGGCTGTGGCATATTTATATAGACATTTGCCATCTCATCAATATTTGTTCTGACTACAAAATTCAAAAGGCTTGAAGAGGACAAAACTCTATTGAACATGATTTGACAACTTTGATGGGCCATACGGGGATCGATAATCTGTCGCTGCTTTCAATATTGCCCCCTATTTGTGACTTGGTTTGTAAAGACTTTGTATTCCTTATTTGTAATATGCGGAGACGGTTTGCTACATGGAGTGCATAACCGACCATTCGAGGGGGTGATGGGGCTAAGGAACAAGAAGGTGTTTGAGGTGTGGCTCAACTCCTTGTTGGATTCATTGTGCCATTGTCGCGAGACTAGATGATTCTGTGTTTGCTTCACCAACATGCCTGTCAAAATGCTTATATTTTTGTAGTATTAAATATTTTCTCAAATGCCATGGATTTGGTGGATGGGTCCATCATGTGACTTACTTTAATCTAGATGCTAGAGACATCATAATGGTTTATTTTTGTGAAGACCCATGACTTTACACAAAAATGCATGGCACGGCTAGTAAGGTCCAAGTCAGCACTGATGTGTAAAATGCTTTCCAACACGTTCAATTTTTTTTTACTAAACTGAACATATATGCCGAGTTTAAGGTGCCTATTTAACCATTTTCAAGTTTATGAGATAAATTGAACCCACAGGTCAAATCAAAGGACACCAATTGCACTTTATTCTTCTTAAATCTTTTTTCAAAAAGAGGCTAATCCAAGTCTGTGTTCTTCTCGAAAAATTTAGAGGACAACAAGTGGTTCGTTGCATGAAGTTGTCGCTTCCTGCACGTACATATTTTGATTTCCCCATGTGCAAGTTTGTATCCAACACGGTCATAACATGAGTTTTAAAGACATCTAAGAAGAAAACCATGCCATAACATGGATCTATATAGTATAAGTGTGTGCGTGTGCCTCCGCACGCCACCGCCCACGGCCGGAGCAACAGCCACGCGCAGGCCGCTGCCCCACCCGTGCCGCCCACCCGGATCCCAGCGTCAGACCGAGGACGAACCCGCCGGAAAACGCGAGATCTGGCAAGGACGCATCGCCACCACCGCCACCAAGCGCCCGAAGCGCCGGTCACCTTGCTGCCCAGGAACGCCAGGCCGAGGCGCCCTCAGCCCATGCCGCCCGCTGGTCACCGGCCAGGGAGGTCGCCCGAGCCAGATCTGGGCCGGGGACAACCACCGCCGCCACCCTGCACGGGCACGCCCCACCACACCCCGACGCGCAGCCGCCCACCCCGCCGCACCAGGACGCCCCCGACCGGCCGCCCCGGCCACCGACGCGCCACGCCGCCCTGTAGAGCCGCGCGCCTCCGCTCGATGCAGCTGTCCCGCGCCAGCCCACCACGAGGAAGGGGAAAGAGGCCCCGCCGCCCTGTAGAGCCGCGTGCCGGCGGCGGCGAGGGAGGAGGAGGGAAGGGGGGAGTAGGGGTTGGAGGCGCTAGGGTTCGCCTCCCCGCTCGCGGGAGCGGGGCCTGAGGTGTCCACGGCTAAAAGTTCACAACAGCTTCCTCAGAATCTGCAGCTCAGCCAAACACAACCTATTATTGTAAAATTTTTCTTCTTCAGGTCTTTGTTAATCAATGCCAAACTGAAATCGTAGTTACTCGACCGTCGGATCTCATCGCAAGCTAAACGCAACATTTCAAATTTGGTGCGTCCCGTTCCCTTGGGTCACACTGCCACAGTGCACCATCGGCGCCATTCTCCCCCACCTCCCATGGATTTTGGCGAAGGCGCCATTGGTGGCGGGCGCTCCCAGAATCGCACGTTCGCCCGGGCGGCCAGACTCGTCCTCCTCCCCCTCCTCCTCCTCTCCCTCCCCCTTCCCCCACCCCATGGTGCCAAAAATAGATGGGAGTCGCCTCGCCTCTGTCCGCGCCCCACGTTCCCGCTCCCCTCCCGGCTCCGGCCCCGGCTCGCCTCCCTCCGCCCGCCCGCGCGCTCACCGCCGGTGCCGGCATCGCGCGTCTCCCCGCACGCGCGCGCTCGATCCACGCGGAACGCACCGGGCTCGGGCTGTTCCCTCCGCCTCCGCGGCCGCGAGGCGACCGGCGAGCGGCCCAAGGGACGGAGACACCGCCGCCGCCCCGCCTCCGGCCGCCGCCGCCGTCGACGGCTCGATTCTCCCCCACACGGTCGTAGCATTCCGGCTCCCCCGCGCGTGACCCCATG
Organism: Triticum aestivum; assembly: GCF_018294505.1. NCBI lineage: Eukaryota > Viridiplantae > Streptophyta > Magnoliopsida > Poales > Poaceae > Triticum > Triticum aestivum. The sequence goes on from NC_057796.1 coordinate 447,580,397, forward strand.
GTGAGTTGTTTGGCCTGTCGCTGTCTGACGAATATCGGACGGTGAGATCCCCTTGTTTTTGGTTTGGTTTGCACGGCGCGCGCCTCGCTTCCCGTAGTTTTGCATCGTCGTGACTTTGTTTATTGGACTCGAATTGTGCGTCAATGGTGCGAGGAAAACTCAGTACATTCAGGTCAGCACGCGCGCGGCGTGTCCCATGCGGTTTGATGCACGCGAGACCGAACTGATTATGTTTGCTATAAGTATGGGCAATGAACGGAGGATCGATTTTGTGTTGCTGTCAATTGTTCGATCTGTTGGGGGCAGTTCAAAGCTGAAGGACGCGGAGTTTTGCGCTAAAATGCACTTTTAGTTAATTTGCTAGGTTCGTTTTGCTCTACGAGTGTATATCAGAAGAAGGCCTCTTGTTTTTACATGGGAAAATTGGCTGAATTTGATTAAGCAACCTTGCTTTTCTGGTTCCGTTGTGCGAGACAAATACTTATTTCTAGTTATTATCATGTTAGGCTGCGCTTAAGCATGCTGGACAGTATTGGCTGAAATCTAGTATGTTAAATTATTGACAACGCTGTTAGTGTACTGGGTGTTTCCAGATTGAGTGCGTTAGTTTCAGTTTCATCATTTGACAGGCCATTCTTAGGTTTACTGCACCTATCTGCTTTTCATAAACTATGTCCCTAATGGTGTTTTGAGCCTTCTTGCCAATACATTTACCGCAGAAACTACAAGAATTTTTTCTGACTTGTTTTTCTCTCCTACTTGCCACATGTGCAGGCTGGGACATTAAACATTGTTGTAGGCTCCCATGTATGGCTGGAGGATAAAGATTTAGCTTGGATTGATGGTGAGGTCTTCCGAATTGAAGGCCAAAATGCCCATGTCCGCACTACTAACGGAAAGACGGTATGTGTGGGCGTGTGGGTGATGTCGGTTACAAGCTACATGCATCAGTAATGGTTCTCTGTGTTGTCCAAATGTGCCCTTTCCTTGTTCATGATGGGCTACATTTCTAGTTTTATTACCTAAGGCACTCGCTGATTTTTAGGTATTATAGCTGTTTTAGATATCCTTATACAACACTTGTACCTATAGTACTACTCCCTCCGTTTCCAAATATAAGTCTTTCTAGAGATTCCAACAAGTGACTACATACGGAGCAAAATGTGTGAATCTACACTCTAAAATATGTCTACATACATCTGTATGTTGTAGTCCATTTGAAATGTCTAAAGGGACTTATATTTAGGAACGGAGGGAGTAGATGCCTATGTATTCAGTAACAATTATAAGAGTTAATACATGTATCTGTACCTACCTAAAACAGTTACATACATATCTTTAGTGTGCCCTTTAAATTGCAGTTTGGTATTATGATATACTCCCTCCGTCCCAAAATTCTTGTCTTAGATTTATCTAGATACGGATGTATCTAACACTAAAACGTGAATAGATACATCCATATGTAGACAAATCTAAGACAAGAATTTTGGAACGGAGGGAGTATATTGATATGCTTCTGGTCCTGAAAACTTTAATTTTGCGAGACCAGGTTACTGCAAGCATATCAAACATTCATCCGAAGGACACAGAAGTTCTATCTGATGGAATTGATGACATGACACGATTATCATACTTACATGAGCCTGGTGTTTTGGACAATCTCGCTGTCCGATATGCCAAAAATATTATTTATGTAAGCTTTTGTTGTTCACTTGTATCATGAGAGAAATGTTCAAAAGTAAATGGGTTTAAATTTTCTTATGTACTTTTTGTTTGAGTTCCAGACCTATACTGGCAATATTTTGATTGCAATAAATCCATTCCAAAGTCTGCCTCATATTGCTGAACCCAGTACTATGGAGAAGTACAGAGGTGCAAATTTTGGTGAGCTTGATCCTCATGTATTTGCGCTCGCTGATGTTTCTTACAGGTGAATGCCTATACTAATATTGATGGATAATTTCTTTAACATATATACTGCATGGGCAGTACCAATATTGATGGTACCTCTTGTGACATTGTTTTGAATAAGGAAACAGGCAAATGATGAATGAGGGAAAGAGCAACTCCATTTTGGTGAGTGGTGAAAGTGGTGCTGGTAAAACTGAAACCACAAAGCTGCTTATGAGATATCTTGCATTTTTGGGTGGACGATCTAAAACTGGAGGGAGGACCGTTGAACAACAAGTTTTAGAAGTGAGTTGGGAATCATAATATTCTTACAGTTCTTTCTTGTTGCTTATTGTAGTATTCTTCCTGTTCAAAATACGGTGAAGGCATTAGAAGTTATATGCCATATGTAGTTTCACCTGCAACTAATCTCCTGTATCTATTTTTTGCTTCATCGCAGTCAAATCCAGTCCTTGAAGCATTTGGCAATGCAAAAACTGTTCGGAACAACAACTCAAGGTTTGTTTTTACACTGACAGTTTTGAGTCTTCGGAGATAATTCGTTTAGAAGTTATCCAGTTTAGGATATTTAATAACTCT